>NW_005354010.1:2034707-2063925 GCF_000412655.1 Myotis brandtii
GTCGACTTAATAGCACACATTTTTCTTTTCTTTTTTTTACGTGTTTTATTTTTACTGATTTCAGAGAGGAAGGGAGAGGGAGAGAGAGAGAAACATGGATGAGAGAGACATCAGCTGCGGGCCGCCTCCTGCCCGCCCCCCGCAGGGAGTCGGCCTGCAGCCCTGGCTCTGGGCTCCTGGCTCCACGTTCAACCACTGAGCTGCACCTGCCGGCCGGCGCCCGCGGGGCCCGTTTCCCGACGGGAAGGGACAGTGGTCGTGGCGTGTTCGATGCTTTAGCCTGAGATGCGACCCCTTCCTGCGCCCTGCGCGTTAGTCAGAAAAGTCTCTCGTGAACGCCGACGCCGTGGGGACGCTGCAGGCGGTGTGTGCGGGGATGGTCCCCTCGCCGCTCGGCGTCTTGGTGAGGTCGACGGTGTTTGCTCCGCTGGCGGCCCAAGATGCCGAAACTGAGCGAGGTTTTCCACCCGCCCCGTGGGGACCCAGAGCCGGAGACCACCACCCAGCCTGTCTAGACCGGGGTGTGGGGGGGCTGTCCTGGGACCGTGCAGTGTTTCCCGAGAGCTCCGGGACGTGGGCTCCGGGACGTGGGCTCCAGTTCTGGAGAACAGACCGACGGCCCATCTACAGGAAGGGAGTAGAGTTTTCCTGAAAGCGAAAGCCCAAGTTGTGGAGGAATGGTGGAGCGTTCTGGGTTAGCATAGTGGGTTGAGTACTCGTATCTGACTCTACGCCCTCCTGAAATCTCACTAGAGTTACAGTAAAGGGATTTTTAAAAAAAGACAAATCCAGCCTAACCAGTTTGGCCCAGTGGATAGAGCATCAGCCTGCGGCCTGAGGGGTCCCGGGTTCGATTCTGGTCAAGGGCATGTACCTTGGTTTCGGGCACATCCCTGGTGGGGGATGTGCGGGAGGTGGCTGATCCATGTTTCGCTCTCATTGATGTTTCTGACTCTATTCCTCTCCCTTCCTCTCTGTAAAAAATCAATAAAATATATTTTTTTAAAAAAAGACAAATCCACAAGGATGGTGAGAAGGGGAAAGGAAACAAAGCAATCAAATACTGGGCACTAGAAAGGAAATGTCTTAGCACATCTTAGCTTAGCTCTGAACCAGCAGCGGGGAATACTGTGGAGCAGTCTTCTATAATAATAAAAGCGTAACATGCTAATTAGACCGGGCAGCCAGAGGACCTTCCAGGCGAAGCCTGGGCTGCAAGGGCCGAGCCCCTTGCACGAATTTTGTGCATTGGGCCTCTAGTTGTATATAAACCACAGACATCTTAAGACTGCACAGAAACTGGCCGTGAAAGTCATGGTGCTGAGGATGGATGTAGAGGGCTTAGGTAAAGACTTGGGTAACATCTATTTGAAAACGAATTAGATCTGGATTTCTTTTCCCATTCACACCTTTCTCCCATTATCTTGAGAATTAAACAGAGGACTTCCGGCACAGTTAATAATGGGGTTACGTTTATGAAAACGGACACTGCTTCACCCTTCTCCCACTCAAATCCCAGAACTTTTGCAGTCAGACTAATACCCTTCAGGCTCAAATAAGAAAATTTTTCTACACACGCCTACACATATAAGGGAAAATAATAAATTGAACACAGTGGTTGCTTATGGGAAGAGAAAAGAATGTGGTGGCTGGTGGGAAAGTGTGAGGAAACAACTATATACATAATTGTTCTTTTAAAAAGTTCGTACATGTGCATATATTACCCATTCAAAAATAAAATGCATTCTTTACAAAATTAGTCACAAATGAATATACCCTTTGACACAGCAGTTCCTCTGTCATAATTTATATTATAGATATATTTACACACGTGAAAATAAAAGTACAATGCTACTCATTGCAATACTATTTTAGCAAGAGATTAGAAGCAGTCTCAAAATTCATTAACAGATGGTGAAATAAATTATGTTTAACCCTTCCTTGGAGTATTCTGCAGCCATAACACAATGAAAGATGCTTATTATATAAAGAAAAGAATAATCAAGTTATAAAGTGTGTGTGGTGGGGGTCAAAGAAAGATATCACCAGTTTATAAAAAGAAAAAGGAGGGGTATGTGTACATAGAAAGTATCTAGAAAAATATGTAAGAAATGGATAATATTGTGGTGCCTTTGGAGAAGAGATCTTGGTGGCAAGACAACAGTAGAATGAGGGAAACCACTGTATATTTTTGGTATCTTTTGAACATATCCAGTGAATTAAAAAATGTTAATGGAAAGAAAAGATGAATAATGGAGTTCCTGATGTTGATAATATCCTGAACAATAAGAGGTTTTTTACAGTAGTAAGGAGTGCTGGGTAACAACCCTAAACTCTCAGTGGCTTCCAACATGTCATGGTTATTCAGTGGTTTAGATCTGATTAGCCCGCACTCCAGGCTTTAGTTTTGGGTTCAGATCTGCTCCATGTGTCTTCATTCTGGGGCCCAGGCTTAAAAAACAAAAATACCTGGAGCATGCTTTTCTCATGGCTGAGGGTGAGAGTTTCTGGAAATTTGCCCTTCTCCTGCTCATAAAAGGCACATTGAACCCTTTACATATATTCTGTTAAAGCAAGTTCCATAGCCAAACCCAAAGTCAATAGGGTTGATATACACTCTTCCTATTGGGAAGTTCTGCAAAGTCACATAACAGATGGTGTGGGTATATACTTTTGCATGGTGAGAGGGAGCGGTGAGAACAATGGTGAAGGAAATGGGTTAATAGAAATATGCTGTGAAATTAAGTTAAAGATAGTTGAGAATAAATATGCTTAGAATATATCTATATATATCAACATACAGCATCCTCTTTTGAGAAGAATTTTCTCAGAGCTTCCATGTTAAGGTAACACATTGGCTTTGTATTATATGACATCTGTCAGCCCCACACCTGGCCCTATAACCTATTCTGAGTGCCCATAGGAACTTAATTATTGAAAATAATTAATGCATATGTAAAGATACCAGTTCTTAGAGAAGTAGTTCTAAATGTGTTTATTTCAGCTACTGAATGTGTTCATTTATAGTTCTTGTATCATATCCATGTTTGCCAACCCACCTTTCACAATAGGATCTTCTTTTCAGGGAGATGTCCTTTGCTCCTCAGATGTAATGCACTTTAAGTTTGTTATTCAACAGTGAAAATGAGTCATACAGAGGTAATACATATTTTCATATGTTCTGCATCTTCAAGATTCTTTGATGTTGTTTGGTAGTCATATGGTTCCAGAGTAATTTTCTTATTTTCAGCTTGTATTGTGAGCAGCAGTATAGCACTAATGGTTAAAAGTAAGGACTTTAGAGCAGACTGCCTAAGTTTGAATCCAGCTAGTGTCTATATATAATCTTGGGCATGTTACTTAACCTACTGTGCCTCAGTTTCCTCATCTATAAAATTGAGATAATAATAGTATTTGCCTCATAGTATTATTAGGAAGGTTAAATGTGTTAATAACTATAAAAAACTTAGAATAGTACCTGACACACAATAAGTATTTAACTATTAGCTATTATTAATAGCATTGCTTTTAAATCAGAGACTGTTACATGAATCATGGATCTTGAAGAACATTTAGTTATTCAGTTGTCTGAATAGGCAAGGAAGTAATTTCTGATCTCTCTATTCTTTTGAATTCCAGGTTAAATTGAAAATACCTTTTGGGAATAAATTACTAGATGCTGTTTGTTTGGTACCTAACAAGAGCTTAACATATGGAATAATTCTTACACATGGAGCTTCAGGAGATATGAATCTTCCTCATTTGATGTCACTGGCATCCCATCTTGCATCTCATGGTTTTTTTTCCCTGAGGTTTACCTGTAAAGGCCTTAATATTGTACATAGAATTAAGGCATATAAATCAGTTTTGGTAAGAAATTTTCTTTGTATTTACTTATAACAAAATTCTGTTAAAATTCTTAATAAATTTAAGACAAATTTTGTTAGCAGTCATTTGATTTAATTTAAATATCTTTAAATGAGTTTTCTTAGAAACTCAGCAGTATCTGAAGTTTCCATGGAGATTAGTGCTCACATCACTCCATGATACTGCCAGTGAAGCTACTTATGATGTAATTTTTTTACTGGAATTATTTAACTTTAGAATACAGTTATATTTTGCCTACTATAATATGAATGTACACATTTATCATGGTTTTCTATATATGTTATTTGGAAACTATAAAATCCCTGTATAACGTAAATCTGAAATTTCTTTTATTTTTTATTGATTTTGACAGATATGTGTTCCACTTATTTATGTATTCATGGGTTGATTCTCATATGTCTCCTACCAGGGATCAAACCCGCAATCTTGGTGTATGGGGACGATGCTCTAACCAACTGTGCTACTTGGCCAGGGCTGAAATTTCTTTTAATCCAAATTACTCTAAGCTTACTACGTTTTTCAGAGCTTTAAATTAAGATGTTAGTATTATTATCAAATTTTGTATTAGTTGGAAGCTTTTACTGGCATATCTGTCTATATCTTTCCATCTATATATATATCTTGTTCTTCTGTAAAGGTATTTTAATGTTGGACTTCTTTAGACTGATGAAATGGGTTTTTTTGCTTTACATATTTGCCTGTATTACCCAACATGATTTGACAGTGAAGGCATCACCAGAAGAGCAAAGAATTAGTTACCTCTTTCAAGAAGAATCTCTTAAGAATTTGTGGTTGTCTTTGCAAAGATTTTCATACATTTCAGTAATGATGAGAAATATATGTTGATTTTCCCAATGGAATGTTTTATAGAAGAATTGATAATTTTTTGTTGAATTTTTTTTTTTTTAGAGTTACCTCAAGACCTCAGAATACAAACTTGCAGGTGTTTTCCTTGGAGGTAAGTTACAATACTTGTTTTTAAATATAGGACTAGGTCATTGAGAATTAAAATAGATTACAGGAAGCTAATTTAAGGATTTTTTTTGTTTTGTTCTGGAAAGTCACTTACTTGTATGACATCAAAGTACTTTATATATTTATAGCAAATTTAAACCTCATATATATGTATTATAGCCCAAAGATTTCTCCTTTTATTTATACATCTGGTTCACCTCTCATATGATTCCTTCATGAGGATTTTCACAATCCTTCAGAAAAATAATTCCTTTCTTTTAAATTGATTTAGGATTAATTTTTACCTCTTCACAGCTTGTAAGTTTCCATTATGACTTGCTATTTGCCACCTTTTAGAGTTAATTTGTTGATAGACAAATACGATGGATAAACTAAATGAAATTTAATTTGCCACATTATCCCCACTACTTTGTGAATGTTTATACTTCAAACAACTTAATTTTAATTGTTTTTTAGGTCGTTCAATGGGCTCAAGAGCAGCTGCTTCTGTAATGTGTCATATTGAGCCAGCTGATGCTAATGATTTTGTTCGAGGTCTCGTTTGTATTTCTTATCCACTGCACCATCCTAAACAGCAGCATAAACTTAGAGATGAAGATCTCTTTCGTATAAAAGATCCTGTACTATTTGTGTCAGGCTCAGCAGATGAAATGTGTGAAAAGGTGAATTACAACTTGATATTTTTGTGCATGAGAGAGCAAGAAAGACAGATATGTTGGGAACAATATATTACCTGCAGTAGCCAGTCTTTTTACTGGTAAAGAGATGCTGATTTGACTAATTCGAGTTGTGAATTAGTTGCCCTGTTGCTTTGGAGAACCTAAAATAAGCATAATGACAAAATTAATCTCCCTGTAAGAATTGGTAAATGGATTAACTTTTTACTTGGGAAATGATTAATCTGAATCTTATGAGTTGGGGATTACTAGACTACATTTGGTTTATCATTTCAACTTTCAAGCAGATTCTCCAATTTTTTATAAAATTGACTCTTGAGGAAAAAAATAGTAACTTGTACATATTAGTAAATATCAGTGTATTTCCTAGCCTAGAGCATATAATTTCTTTGGGGAAAATATTTTTAGTAGATTTTTTTTGGCTCTATAATTTAATTTTTATCATCAACATTAAATACTTGATCTGTTCTGTACTATTGCTGTTTCTGAGAGATGGGGGACTTCCGGCCACTTCAGTAGACATTTCCTTGCACATTCCTTTGCCTTAAACGTTGTTCGTTGAGTAGGCATTTAATGAATATTTAGTGAATGGATGCTAGTGTAGGTGGGGCAGAAGAGAGAGAGTATTTTTATTAGACACAAATAGATCATTAGTCTAGTATCCTCTTCTTTTTTCCTTTAGAACTTGTTGGAGAAAGTCGCACAGAAAATGCAAGCTCCTAATAAAATCCACTGGATTGAGAAGGCAAATCATTCCATGGCAGTGAAAGGACGGTCAACGAATGATGTTTTCAAAGAAATAAATACACAAATTTTGTTTTGGATTCAGGAAATCACTGAAAGGGACAAGAAATAATTGTCTTTAATTAAAAGCCATGTTATTTTGAATACAAATACAGTTAATTTGATAAAGAACAGCATAACTCTCAGCATTATGAGGTATATTTTCAACTAACTTAATGTTCTTTAATGTTCCCCCATTTATAAAACATGTTTTAATTGTGAAATTGATGTATTTTACAAAATGTGTTTTGAAAGCATAGTTCTATAAAGATGATGCACAAATGTTGAAGACAGTCTAAATATAATTTATTTTTATTAATATAGTTAAGTTTGAAAAAATTAAACATTTGAATTTTGTTACAGTGAAACTTTTGTCATTTCTTTGCAGTTGAGAAAGTAATTTTGCAGAGGAGTGTCATCTTTAAAAAAGGAAAGCAACACTCATTTTACTATAGTAAATTTAGTCACTAATTCAGGCCCTCAACAATCTCATCTGTATAATTGCAGAAACCTAATTGATTTTCCTATTTCATTGTCTCCTTGCTTCAGTAAGCCACTTGATACCTCCAACTCAAAAACTTGGGAGATGTTCAAAGGTGATTATTAAGGTTAAAGTCCTTAATTTAAGGCCCTGCAAAATAGGCCCTATCAACATTTTAGCCTTATTTTCCCCATTCTCTAAACCTATACACCTTGTTTATAAATAAATGAGGCGTGTGGCCTGTCAGCCGTGAGTTTGACATACTTGCTGTACACAGTACTCTAGGTAACATGGACTACACAAATATCTCTCCTTGGAACCCACATAATATCTTGCTCTTTGATGTTAATCACACTTTGTCTTCTCAGTAGGTTATTAACATATCTAATCCATACCACTTAAATTACATACTCCTTTAAGTCAGGGAATAGTTTTTACTCACCTTTGTATATATAAAGCAGTTTTTAGTTACTTATTGAATGACTTATGCTTTCATTATTCAATAAATATTTGTTGTAGTGACCTATATGATATTCACAGAATTTCTAACCGTTATGAGCAATCCTGATTTTATATTGTTATTCACACGCCTATAATTGGGACTTTTTTCCTGGTACATAAAGAATAAAAACCTAGTTCACAATGTTTAAATAGCTCAAAGAATGTGACATTAATCAATATAGATTTTTTAAAACTTCAGTTTTTTTCCTGAGTGTTTTCCTGTAGTGTCTATTACTGTTAGTAATGTGATTTCTCTGGTGTTCATTATTTTTTATTATCTATGATTTTTTAAAATAAATTTAGCTTAACATTTATTTTTTAATAAACTAAATTTATTTTATTATTGATTTTAGAGGATGAGAGAGAAACATTGATCAGTTGCCTCCTGCTCATACTCCAACCAGGGATTGAACCCACAATCTGGGTATGTGCCCTGACTTGGAATTGAATTCACCATCTTTTTGTGTACAGGATAATACTCCAACTCAACCACACCAGCCAGGGTTAGCATTTACTTTTAATTCTTCTCACTTGAGACTGACATGAGAGGTCTCCAGTGCAAAGGACAGAAGTGTTTCATTTGTGCTGAAAACTAGGTAATTGTACTTTTATTAGTAGGCAAGGAAATTAAGTAACAAATATGAATGACAGAGCCCTGGAGGGGGATACCCTTTACCTCTGCAAACTTAAGCATCAGCATGAGAGTTACACAGAAGTTCCTTTTCAGTTTTTATAAGAGCTATTCAGTGGTATACTAATAAAGGTTCAGTGCCATAAGCTCTGAAAAATCTAAGGAACTAGAGAGTAAAGTGTTAAAACATTGAATCCCCTTTAAGGTAGTTACATTAAATGAATTAGAGAATGCCTGCCATAGGCAAGAGATTGTTTTGCCAGTTGCATTATTATTTCATAGGAAAAAATTTAAAAAATCACCCTATGTAGGTGAAGAGTCAGAGAGGAGGGTGTACTTTACCCTGAAATCCAGAGGAATTGCTGAAGTTTTTTCTAGAAGTAATGAATGCCTACCATGTATTCTACAAAGATATTCTTTGCAAAGATAACCCCAAGATAACAGTTAAACCTAAATTAAGCATGTAACTACCTGGAGGCTATGGTCCAGTAGACTGAAAGACTGTAAACTCTGACATTTAAAATGTGCCTTTGATCTTACTGTCTTTCACCCTCTGGGACAGTAAGAGCCCCAAATATCTTCCTTGCACTCAAACTTATGTGACCAAAGAGGCCTGAACACTATTTATAAAGAGTAATATTTCTTTCCTCAACTCACCTTGAATAAGTGAAGACTAAGAATTATATCTTCAAAGGGAAAGTACTCTAAATCCAAGGTAGTGTTAACATTTTCATTAATAGTCCATACTGTCACTACTTTGTGACTGAAATTTGAGGGGAAAAAAGTGAGCAGGACTTACTCTGCCCCACCCTATTCTGACAACAGGACGCATCACAGTAGTAGCTACTTCTTGGAATCACCAGCCAGGGTGAAAAGGAAATTTGCCTGGAGACCATGGTAAAATCTAACTTTGGTTTTCAGCATAATGGTAGATTGTTGAAGAGGAACAACAGATCCATCCAGTAAAAGGAAATATAAAAGTAGATGCTTTAAAGTTAAAAAATAATCTGCAGACCCATTAGAGACGAGCTCTCATGTCCTACATAACAATGAGGTATACTAATAATAATAAATTATTTGGCATTTATCTTAAATTTAAACTAGGTCATCTAGCTTTGTTTTTTTCTAAATCTGGCAACCTTACATTTTTATTTTCCTGATTAGAAAAAAAGCATAAAATGTACTATTCCTGGTGGTAATAGGAAATGGTATGTCCAGTCAATTTTATTCTACATTTGAATTATGGGGCAGTGATAACTCACCTATACTACCCTTAGAATTGTGTTTCTTTTTGTGAAACTAATAGAGGATTATTTAAAAATTTTTAGCCCTAGCTGGTTTTGCTCAGTGGATAGAGCGTTGGCCTGCCAACCAAAAGGTCCCAGGTTCGATTGCAGGCAAGCCCATGTACCTTGGTTGTAGGCTCCTCCCCAGCCCTGCCCTGGTCAGGGCATGTGCCGGAGGCAATCGATGTTTCTGTCTTTCCCTCTCTCTTCCACTATCTCTAAAAAAATCAATGGAAAAATATCCTTGAGAGAGGATTAACAACAAAAATTTTTTAAGTAAAAATTCTATAGCACCACACATCTCATTATTGCTAAAGTAAATTGCTATGAACACAGTTAAACACCCACTCTGACACCTAACTTTATTTAATCACTGCTGCCCTTGATAAGATACTGAGAAGCCCTAGAAATTTTTTTTCTGGCAGAGTGCTGCATGTGGTTATGAGATGAGGAGGACTTCAGAATGATAATTTCACATATTTAAAAATGTCAGCAATTTTTTTAATTTTAAAAGCTGTGATGCCGTAACCAGTTTGGCTCAGTGGATAGAGCGTTGGCCTGCGGACTGAAAGGTCCCAGGTTCGATTCCGGTCAAGGGCATGTACCTTGGTTGTGGGCACATCCCCAGTAGGGGGTGTGCAGGAGGCAGCTGATTGATGTTTCTAGCTCTCTATCTCTCTCCCTTCCTCTCTGTAAAAAATCAATAAAATATATTTAAAAAAAAAAAAAGCTGTGATGAGTGGATTGGAAGATAATGCATTTTGAACTTATAGGACCTTCTACACCTGGACTTCTCAAAATGACTGGATGCCAATTTTCTTTATTTTAATTTTCCTAGGAGTTATTTTTGAGATCGTGCTCATAAAGATTTGACTTGGTTTCAGAAAAAGTTTGCACTTCCAGAAAAGGGTAGTTCAGATGCCCAGAAGGTAAGAAAGAAAAAAAAAATGGTTGATTTCTTTCTCTCCTATTTTTCAGTGTCACATACAGATAACATAAAATTATGGAACTTTGATATTGGGATTATTCTAACATTTTATTATCTCCCTTTTTAACAATATGTTTTTATTGATTTTTAGAGAGAGGAAAAGAGAAAGGAGAGAGAAACATCAATGTGAGAGGGAAACATTGATCAGTTGCCTCCTGCAAGCCTCCCACTGGGTATTAAGCCCACAACCTGGGTATGTGCCCTGACTTGGAATTGAACCAGCGACCTTTCAGTGCACAGGATGACGTTCAACTAACTGAGCCACACCAGCCAGGGCAAAATTATAAAACTCAACACCAAAAACAAGACTTCAATTAAAAAAATGGGCAAAGAACCTGAAAGACACTTCTCCAAAGAGGACATACAAATGGTCAATAGACAAATGAAGAGAGACTTAATTTCACTGATCATCTGAGAAATGCAAATTAAAACCACAATGAAATATCACCTCACACCTGTCAGAATGGCTATCAATAAATAACAATTATTGGGGAGGATGTGGAGAAAAAGGAACCCTTGTGCAGATTGGTGCAGCCACTGTGGAAATCAATATGGAGACACTTCAAAAAATTAAAATTAGAACTGCCTTTTGATCCAGCGATTCCAATTCTGGAAATTTATCCAAAAAAACTGAAACACTAATTCAAAAGAATATAGTCACCCTTATGTTCATTGCAGTATTATTTACAACAGCCAAGATTTGGAAACAGCCAAGTGCCCATCAGTAGAGGAGTGGACAAAAAAGCTGTGGTACATTATCATAATGGAATACTACTCAGAGGTAAAAAGGAAATCTTACCCTTTGTGAGAGTATGGATGGACCTGGAGAGTATTATGCTAAGTGAAATAAGTCAGAGAAAGAGAAGTACCATATGATTTCACTTATCTGTTATCTAATGAACAAAATCTATAATAATAAAAGCATAATATGCTAATTAGACTGGATGACCTTCCAGGCGAAGCCAGGGCTGTGAGGGAAGCCGGGCCAGGGGAAGAAAGGCCTACTCTTGAATGAATTTCGTGCATCGGGCCTCTAGTAAACAAAATAGAAACAAATTTATATAGAGAACAGACTGACAGCTGTCAGAGAGGAGAGGGTTGCGGGGGAGCTTGGCTGAAAAAGTGAAGGGATTAAACAAAAAAAAAGGAAGAAATAGACACAGGCAACAGTGTCAAGATTACCAGAGGGAAAGGGGGATGAGGTGAGGTAGATGAGGGTTAAGGGGGGATAAATGATGATGGAAGAACTGACTTGGGGTGGTGAACACACAATATACAAATGATGTATTGTAGAATTATCTAAAACCTATAGAATTTAATGTCATCCCAATAAATCCAATAAAATATGCAAATTTGCTTTCAAATCTCCTCTTAAAGCCCACGATATAGAGAAATGTAAGAAAGTAACTAGTATAGTTATGGGACCTGCCCCATAAGTCTCAAACTTTCAAATAGTTATCTTTCACATTCCCAGGACAAAGGTATATGATGATCATCTTTATTTTCTTATTTTCTAAAGGGATAGAAGTTTATCCTTTTAGTAAAGAGAGATTGATTAGTTATATAGAATTTTTGTCTTTAAACTTTTATTATAGGAAAATATCCTATATAATAAAAGCCCAGTGACTGAAACGACAGAACGACCAGAACGACCAGAGACGAGAATGACCACGGCTGGCCCCACCCCCCAGTGGGGACCCCCACCCTGATCCGGGGCTCCCATCAGGGCAAGCCGGCCTGCCCCCACTCATGCACCGGCCCTCTATCCTATATAATAAAAGGGTAATATGCAAATTGACCCTAATGGCAGAACAACCAGAATGACCGCTGGACCAGTCACTATGAAGCGCACTGACCACCTCTTGGTCCCTTTCTCTGGCCAGTAGGCTCCGATCACCCAATGGCAAATGGGGAACTGGGGTGAGTGGCGGCAGGGGACGGGGCCAGGGAGCAGGCAGAACGGCCAACCTCTTGGTCCCTCTCCCCCGGCCATCAGGCTCCCATCACCTGATGGCGAATGGGGAACCTGGGATGGGTGGTGGCAGGGGGCAGGGCCGGCTGCAGGCAGCTGGGCAAGATGGCCCTGATTGCAGGCCAGGACTAGGGACCATACCTGCACACGAATTTCGTGTGCCAGGCCTCTAGTGAATATACACTGAGTGGCCAGATTATTATGACCACCCCATCAGTACTTCATTGGGCCACCTTTTGCCTTCAATACTGCGGCGATTCTTCTTGGCATTGGCTCCACGAGATGTTGAAAGGTGATGCGAGGAATCTGACACCATGCCTGATGAATAGCACTGTCCAGTTCTGTGAGATTTGATGGTTGTGGAACCAGCTGCCTGATGGCTCTTTTAACTTCGTCTCACAAATGCTCAATTGGATTGAGATCTGGTGATTGTGGGGGCCACCTAAGCAAGGTAAAGTCTCCCCCATGTTCTTGAAACCACTCCTGCACAATACGAGCACCATGGCATGGCGCATTGTCTTGTTGGAAGAAGCCATCTCCATTGGGATATGCCTTCAACATAATAGGATGAACCTGATCAGCAACGATACTTAGGTATGTTGTGCTATTCAGACGTTGTTCCACACGAATTAAAGGGCCCAAATCATGCCAGGAAAACATGCCCCAAAACATAACACTGCCCCCACCAGCTTGAAGGGTTGTACTCATGCATATGGGGTGCATGCTTTCATGCTGTTTCCGCCAAATTCTCACTCTGCCATCAGCATGATGCAACTGGAAATGTGATTATTGGACCACGTGACTTTTTTCCAATGCTCGACTGTCCAATCCTTATGTTCCTGTGTGAATTGGAGACGTTTTGTCTTGGTAACTGCAGACAGCAAAGGTGTTTGAACAGGCCTTTGGCTTCCATATCCCATATGATGCAGTGTATGGCTAATTTGCCTACAAACATCGGGTGGTCATAATAATCTGGCCATTCAGTGTATAAAACAGATAAGTTGTATACTTTAAGTATGTAGTTTATTATATGGCAACTATAACTCAATAATGCTGTTTAAATAAATAGACAAAAGTATTATGAAAACTCACCCCCGTAAATTTTTATTCAACTCATGGCAAATCTTATTTCATCTAAATCTCCACCCACTTCTTTGCTCCTATATAAATTTGAAGACATATCCATTCTTCTGTATATTCTGTTCATATCTATATGACACATAACCATATCACATTTAAAAAACATTTTATATACAATTTTTGTATTAATACTATTAATATATTAAAAATCAGTTCCCATTTCCAATTTTCTCATGTTATGACATTTTGAGTTTGTTTGAATAAGGACCCAAATAAGGTCCACATCTTTGATTAATTGCTTGATTGGCATGTCCCTTTTTTTTTTAGATTTTTAAAAATTAAATTTATTGGGTTACATTGGCTAATAAAATTATATAGTTTAAAATGTACACTTCTGTAATACATAATCTGTATACTCATCACCCCAAATCAAATCTTCAGATTCTCCATCTTGCCTTTCTTTTTGCAGTTGGGTAGTCTGTTCTATAGCATTTTTACTTGCTGCATTATGCCCACTGCATTACCAAGGTATCTTTTAATAGTCCCTCTATCTTCTCTTCTTCCTGTAAATTATACATTTTAATGACAGGCTTGGAACCATATAAGCTAAGTCCAGTTTAAACTCCAGCCAAGTTACACTCATGAGGAAAAGTAATGATTATTAAAACCAATGAGTTTTGAGGTACCTTGGTACACAGAATCATTGAGACATGTTAATAACTTTTAAAATCCTACATAAAATGAAAATGATATATTTCCAGTTGATATGCATTCTATTCACATTTTGGATATGAACTGGCATATCAGATTCTAGAAATGCAGTCCTATCTTAAAAGTCACTAGATGTCACCTAGTGAAAACAGTGACATCTGGCCTTGATATTGGAATTGTGGTTTTTCACATCAGAACCTTGAGAGGACAGAGCTTAAACACACACTTCTTTGAAATCCTCTCCCCAAAGCAGGAGCAATATGATACTAAAACAATACATTGCCCTAGAAGGGTACAGCCAACTCCCTGCTGTGCAGTAGTCAAGACTGTTTTGCATCATAGATGTTCAGGCTGCACTGACCAGCCTGTCAGGAGGGCCCAGCCACTAATTGCACCTGCAGAACCATACCTTTCTTAAAGCGTATATCCAAAACTCTTCCACGTTAAAAAAACAAAACAAAAATCAAAACCTGAAGGATAAAGTCAATATTTGGGAGCCCTGGAATGATGATTTTGTGCAAAAATAAGTCTTATTTGAAGGATCCTAGAATGTATTGTATCTTGATGTCACTCATAAAGTAGTACTTCAAAATAAATATATAATCAGGAAGTTTCTAATTTTAAAATTCCATTAAAATTGGTTACTAAATTCTTGTGCTAAAAAGAAAAATACGTCACTGCAATGTGGACCATTTCATCAATGCAGAAGCACCTCTGAAAATTCTCTCCATTAAGCCATGGGGAAACAAGCAAAAATTATCAAAAGCAACTTTTTCAGAATTCCTAAAATTAACCAAAGGCATGTAGCAATCTGAGGCATGTTTGTGCAATTAAAATGGCTGAATCTCAGAGCAGTGTGTGTATTTCATGATGTTTTAATTCGCCCAATCCCCATTCCATCTCCAGCTCCATGGTAGTCCTGAAAAGCAGCCTGGCAGTCATTGGAGGGAGCCACATAGGGTTGGGAGCTCCTCCAAACTTCCATTTCCAGAGAATTGTCATTATTTAACTTATCTGGTTGTTTTCTAGAATACCCCCAAGTGCAAATCAGTCTTTATTAGACAGGTTTAGTCAGATTCTAGAAAGAATTTGGTTTACACGACTGGAAATGCAGTCCTATCTGAAAAGTCAGATCTCTCTTAGGCCGAGGCCTTTTCCAGTGGCTGTCCAGATAATTATAGGCAATTGTGTAATTTTGTGGCTGCCTGAAATGGTGGATAACTGTTGGGCTAATCAAAAAGCTTAAAAGGAAATATGTTCATAGGGGCTTTGAAAGCTCTGACAAACTCCTGAGCACCTAGAAGGGCACGCACACAGTACACATCCTTAGGAAAGACTTGAGAAGGACCCAAGCTCTCACCTCTAGCTGACCCAGAAGCTCTGTGCAAGCAGATGGTACTTACCAAATATAGCAAAACCTAGATTATAAAACAGGTTTTGTAATTAATAATCAGCAGCATGACCTTAGGAAGTAACCTATCTTTTCTGAGCTTCTCAATTTTTTTTATTGGACTGAACCTGTGTTTATCGGGAGACCTGTATGTATGTAGGTGAAAGTGTTTGTGAGGGAACAGGCATGTAGCTGGTCATTGATGGACTTCAGACTCTAGATGGTTCAGAAATTGTATGCAAAACGTTGGCATGCATATTTCTATTTTTTTCATAAAGCTCTAATGTATTAATCAAATAAAGGAATCAATTACCAGAAACCAGTTATGAACAATTAGACAAGATTACTGGTAGAACTTTTTTTTTTTTTTAATTATGCGGGCATCCTGGTTAGTTAACAACAGAGTTGGCAGGAACCAGGCCCAGGATGCCAGCCAGCTTCCGGCTGCTGTTCTCCCAGCAGTGTAATAGAACTTCTATATGTAGTAGTAAATTCTAAGGAAATAAGATTTAAAAATCACACACATACGTGCGTGCGCGCACACACACACTTGCTATAAGTCAGGAGAGGCTTTTAATATTGTCTATGTGTGTCTATTTATTTTATGGAGAAAGGATGAGAGAAGCAAGTATAATAGTCAGAAAGATAAAATAAGTTAAACATACATAAAATCTAATCACAATAAGATTGGAAACATTCAAATGATTGCAAGTCTATCAGAAACATTATAAATTACCTCAAGTTTTTTGTCTACGAATTTATATTACTTTTGTTCTAATCCAAAATTTTAATTATGAAAAATTAAGACCAACTTTAAGAAGCTTCAATATTCACGTTTATTTATTAAAAAATTAAGGTATCAGTGTATATGGTGTACTGTGATCTTGGTTTTGCACATTTATTCATATGTTTACATTATTTCAACTTTAATAAACATACCATATGTGTGTCTTTACAATACCTGATAAAGATTTAGCTATCTGGCACTTATACATGTATTATTGGTTCATTCAGATGCTATGCACATCAAAAGGATGTTAAAAATGATTGGCCTGAAATTACTCCAAGATGAAGATTTATAGAAGCAGTTCTGCCCCAGCAATTGCCACATTATTTATTTGTGCCCCTTTAAATTTCCCCCCTTAATTGAATGTAAAGGTTAAAAAAAAAAGACAAACCAAAAAAATATCTGAAAGTGAAATTCTGTTACTTTTTAGTCCAATAAATAATTTTAGCTACGCTTAATGTAGCTTTTTTAAGGCCTTCATACAATTGAGAAAAATTAAAGTCGAACATGTTAAAACCCTGTTCTTTTATAAAATAAAAAATAGAATTTTACAGGTTTGCAGTTAAAAGTTACTATTCAAAACTTATCATGCATGTAGTAGCTGCAACCCAAATGAAAGTCCTTGGTGCTGGCAGTCAGGGCACAGCCCATTGCCAGCAATGTGAGGCATTAAGAACACACCATGATGTCAGAGGTCTAGATTTACATGTATTAAGCCACACGCCAGCAAAGTCTCTGATAAATACACATCATTTTAATAATCAATATTTGATAGCAGATGAAAACATGCATTAGACTAAAAATGCCACAAATTTGTTTTTCTGTCCATCCACTATAAAATGTTCTTTTTTAAAATTTGAAGTCTTGGCTCTCCGTTTAGAAAACACAATAATCAGGAGGATACATGATGGGGAGCCAGTTCTCAGTAAAAGATGCACAATGGGTCCATCCAAGTAACTTCATCAGCTATAACAAAACACAGTGATACATTATTAAACAACAGATTTTCAAGTTTAATGTTTAAGGCAAATTCTGCATTAAAAATTTAGTAATAATGTGGTAGTATGTAGAACTCTCCTTCCATCCAACCTAGCATCAACCCACCCACCTTCCTTTCTATGAACCAAAGTTTCTTACTACCAATTATAAACTTTCCTACCAGCTAACCTACCCTAGTAATTATTATCATCCGAACCAACCTCCCTTTTTCCCTCTTTCCTACTAACCTTTGTTTTCCTTACCAATTAACTTATTTGCTCCCTTCCTACCAATCTAGTTTCCTTTCATTCATTTTTTTTTTTTCTGAGTGCCCACTAGAAGTCAAATTAGGCATTGGGAAAACAACACTGAACAAACTGACTTCCCATTTTTAGAAACTTATGTTCAATTCAGGAAAACCAAATAATAAAACAGCAAGTTAATACATGAATAAATAAGTAAAAAAAAAAAAATATATATATATATATAAATCAGGTATACAGTAAAAATAAAACTATATAATACAGAGTGACTGGGAAGTTACATGGTCAAGAAAGAGATCTCTTAGGAGGTAACATTTAAGTTGAAGCCTGAATGTACTGTGTCATCTGAGGAAAAGCTTTCTGTACGGCTCGAACAGTTAGGTCCCCTCGTGGACAGGGTGTGGCCAAGGATTTCACCCAAGCAGAAAGGAGGCTAGTGTGGCAGAAGCAGAGTGAACAGGGGAAGTGTGATCTGAGATATGGCTAGAAAGGAAGGCAGGAGCCAGATTACATGAGGCCTTATAGGCCACAGTGAGGAGTTTGGATTTTATTCTAAATGTAATGGAAATTCACCAGTAGGTGTCAAAGCCAATGTTTCTGGTTGCTAGTTGAAAACAGACAGGGAAGCAGAGTGGAGGGGAGACAAGTTACAAAACACCCCTGAAATCTATGTCTGGGTGGATCACTGGCTTCACAAATGTACAAGTTTGCAGAGTACAGCCTACATGATGAGATTGGACTTATTAACAATTAATTCCAGAAAGAGTTCTCTTAACCTATTCAGAGATCTGAAGGAGCTAATTTAAAATGTCATACAATTTTAACTGGTAAAGGTATGCAAAAAAGGGTCTAAGAGTAAAGATAACCTATAGTTTAATAAAAAATTTCCATAGGAACCTACTGGTTAGTTTTACACCCAAAGAATACCTTAAATATAAAGAGCAGCCCCTTGACCGCATAACCAACATTCCCCAACCTCCCTTTAGGCATAAACCAATTACGCATCACAAAGACAAGGTCAATAATAAATAATATCTGTGGAATTCAGTAAGTTTTTATACTTGACAATTAACTTCTGCAAAAAGGACAACCACAGAATTTCACTCAATATAGTACAATATGTGATAAAATAACATCATGGCTGCCCTGGCTGGTGTGGTTGTTGGTTGGTGTGTTATCCCATACACTGAAAGGTCATGGGTTTGAATCCCAGTCAGGACACACCCAGATTGTGGGTTTGACCATAGTCAAGGATATACAAGAGGCACCGATCAATACTGCTCTCTCACATTACTGTTTTTTCTCTCCCCTACCCTTGCTCTCTCTCTCAAATCAGTAAAAACATATCCTCAGGTGAGGATACAAAAATGTAATAAGCCCTGGCCTGTGTTTTTCAGT
The DNA here is from genome assembly GCF_000412655.1 of Myotis brandtii. Classification (NCBI taxonomy): domain Eukaryota; kingdom Metazoa; phylum Chordata; class Mammalia; order Chiroptera; family Vespertilionidae; genus Myotis; species Myotis brandtii. The sequence goes on from NW_005354010.1 coordinate 2,053,497, forward strand.
GATTAGAGCACTAGCCCACCAAAGGGTCATGGGTTCAATCCCCAGCCCATTCGAGCACGAGCAGGAGGCAACCAATCAATGTGTCTCTCTCATCTCGATGTTTCTCTGTTCCTTCCTTTCTTTCTCTGGCTCCCCCCACCCTTCTACTCTCTCTAAAAATCAATAGAAAAAATATCATTGAGTGTGGATTAATAAAAATAATAATAATAAAATAACATAATGGCCTATCATCTCAAATGAAGAAAATCAAATATAAAACTCTAAAAATTCAACCATTTTAGAATTAAGCCAATATGTATTTAAAGAAATTATTTCCTTCATAAAGGAAAACTTTGTCTTCTACCTGTACAAAATTCATAATGCACTGTGTGTATATTAAAAACACCTGAAGCTAAATACAAGTTTTCTGGACAGGACTAAAAAATTTAAATAGCTTTTGACTGCCTCTTTATGTATTTATTTTATTGTTCAAATTACATTGATTAAATATTATTCATGATAAAGTCAGTACTGTTATATCACTACCATGAGGCTTTTTAGGTATCTTGTCACTATGCAGTATTGAAGTGACCCTTATGGTGACAACTGAAATATCACTTACTTGAATACAATTTTTCCAGTTTTCTTTTGTTGGTTTTTCTTCCACAAGTTTAGTTGCAAATTTAAGGCCTCTCCCATACATTTTATTTACTAATGCATGCTTGTATGCAAATGTCAAAACCTGTAATGTAAAATAAGATAAAGCTTATCTATGAAATATTTAATATCTTAAGGCATATAGCTTTAATGAAAAATTAAGGCTTTTACAGAAGTATAGCTTTTAAAATGAACATGTTATATATCATGTAAATTGAAAAAAATTTTTAAAAGAACAATGTCGCCCTGGCTGGTTTGGCTCAGTGGATAGAGCGCCAGCCTGTGAACTGGGTCCCAGGTTCGAATCCGTCAAGGACACATGTCTGGGTTGTGGGCTCGATCCCCAGTGTGGGGCATGCAGGAGGCAGCCAATTAGGGATGCTCTCTCATCATTGCTGTTTCTATCTCTCCCTCTCCCTTCCTCTCTGAAATCAATAAAAATATATTTTAAAAAATAATAATAAAAATAAAAGAACAATGTCTTCAAAAAAGGAGGGTATCCCACAGAACAGGTAATTTATCTTAAGGAAGAAATTTTTTATAATAAATTCACTAGCTGTTGAAATCCATACCACAATACCTCTTCATGAAAAAGAAAGCAGGGCTAACCTAAATGATTGCAAAAATGCAAATTATGACAGAAGTACAAAAGTATAGTTATTATAAATTATCAAAATTATAAATGATAAAAGAAATGTATTAATTATGTAAACTTTCCACTACATACTTTTATACAAGTTTTGTACCTTTAACTATCATATCTGTCAAATATACTTGTAACCATTTATTTACTTTTTTGGTCTCTACTTTTAGAATGTAAGAACATTCTCAAATAAAGAAATCCTGTCGCATTTATTTGTATTCTAGAGCCAAGTAAAATGTAAAATAATTGTTTAACTCTGAATGTAAATAGGCAGGTAATATAATGCACGGCCCCTAATACAGTAGTATTATAGAAGAAATATAATTATTTATAACAATTTTATTATGATGTTCATCAACTTTCTGTTGGACCCATATCTTATTTGTCTTTTTCCAGCAGCAATCTTTTTTCAGTGTTTGGCATAAAGTAGATATGTGACAGGTCCTCCTGTGTACTTAATACTCATTCATAAAAACATATGGTAGGTAGTGTCATTCACTATCCTCACTCAAAAGATAAGAAACTGAGACATCAGAATAAGATCACACAGATAAAAGTAGAAGAAGCAGGATTCAAACTCCAGGGGTCTGATTTCAGATCCAAATTCTTTTTTTTTTTAAATATATTTTTGATTTTAGAGAGGAAAGGAGAGGGAAAGAGAGAATCACTGATTGGCTGCCTTTTGCATGCCCCCCACTGGGGATCGAGCCTGCAACCTGGGCATGTGCCCTGACCAGGAATCGAACCGTAACCTCTTGGTTCATAGGTTGGCGCTCAACCACTGAGCCACACTGGCTGGGCTCAAATACAAATTCTTAACCTCTGGTGCAGTTTCCTGAATATAACTGAGTTCCTCCTACATATGCACTACTGTGTAGTGGGGGGGAAACCTGAAGCATACAGGAAGAAGTTTCCCCCTACTTCCAACGGTCTTTCCAACTATGAATTACCATAGTTCATTTTGAAAATAAACATCTGTCTACTAAAACAAAACAATTTTTGTGCTAAGCAAGGAGAATTCCACTGATCTCATTTTATTTTTTTTTATCTCCAGGGGAAAGAAAGGTTGACAAAAAATTGTAGTTATATAATGTCTACTATAAGAGTTATAGTAGAGAGCGAAAAGGACTTAAAAACATTTTTATAACCAAAACCCAAACATTTGTCAATGTTATTTTTACTAAACTGGTCAAAATTTTGATCAGCTATAAATCAAGATGATAATTATTTAGAAGTTTAAGAGTTTTGAGAAAAATATCTAAATTAACCAGGATACCATCCCACTCCCCAATCCCTGACAAATTAGCACATAAATACAGGGTGTCCCAAAAAATGTATACATAACAGCTGATAGCTCAACTTTGAAAATGAAATGTATTTTAATTAAATACTGCCTTTATAATTATACAAAGTGTGTGTATACATTTTTGGGACACCATGAAGACACTTTCTAGAAGATATTTTTAATTTTAGCTTCATACATAACTAGCTAGATTAACCAAAAGAATACTACATACATTCTCAAACTGTTTTCAGATTATTGCCGAATAGCCACTTTGCAGACAGATAAAATAACGGTAAAAATTGTTTTAAAATAAACACGTCTTCTTCAGAGCCAAGCTTACATTCACTACATTTATTCAGATATGACAAATAGGTAGTGCTAAACACATCTTCTTCAGAGCCAAGCTTACATTCACTACATTTATTCTCTTCTTCTTCTTCTTCTGGCCAGTAACTGGGAAATAGTAAACAGTAGGCAATGGGGCACAAGATAAATCTGTGATGTAACCAAAAACTGCACAAAAAAGAAGCAGAAACGTTACCTTATTGTCAAAAAGATCAGTCCATTTTGTAGTTTCCCAAAAAGTTTCCGTCAGAGAATCCAAAGTACTTTCTCCTTCTTCTTCTCTTCCTTCTGCATCACTTGAAACAGCCCCATCTTGATCCTGTGCTTGAAGAAGATGGTCAGCCAGGGCACATCCTTTTCTACACAGGGCATCTACGAGGGTGGATTTTTGTTTGTCCATGTCACTGCACACCAAATCAAAATACATTTCACAGATAAGTAAAATTTCTTTAAAAGTACAGCCTTATCTGAATTAAACCCATGCATTTTTTTGCTTAATATTTACAATGCAGAGATGTTATTAAGTAGCTATGTATATACATTTGTATCGTACATCAAATAAAATTTCTAATAAACATCCAATGAGCCACTATTTTTACACAGGTTAAATGGGTTAGAACAGATGGACTTGGTTGAAAAAGAATGCCATCAGAAAACAAATACAATGCTTACTCTGTGCCAGGAACTCTTTTACCATTTTATACTCAAAACAATTCTATGAGTAAGATACTATTAATTACCTCCATTTTGCAAAGGGAAAAACTGAGGCACAAAGAGATTAAGCATTTGCTCAAGGTCCTACAATTAGGAAGTGGCAGATCCAGGATTCTAAGCTACTTAGTCTTTTTCTGGAATTCCTACTCTTAATCACTAAGGTAGACTGCCTTGCTCCAGGGCAGGTATCTTTATCTTCTTCTGATGTAACAAATCTCTACCAGGACTGAATCTAATGGTAAAGAAAGCAAACTGCTTTTCTTCTGCTTCATCTTAAAATGATTAAAGAAAATTATTACAAAGTATCTAAGGAGGGAGTATCTAAATCTTGACAACTCATTAGTTATAAGGATATAACAAATACCAAGAAGGAAAAATATTCTCAATAATATCAATCCCTATTTTTAAAAAGGTAACTAAGAAATGAGATGCAAGAAAGATTATTTACTGGTTAGGTACTTTTTTATAGTAGCTGCATCGGGCCTGGGGTCAGTCTTCATAGCAATATAAATTGCTAGGGCCGTTTGATCTATATGAGAAATAACAGCATCTGCAGCTTCAACAATTTCATTAAGTCTTTTCATTCGTTCCTGGAGAGGAAAAAAAGGTAAAAGGAAGGAAAAAAAAAAAAGCATGTTATCAGTGAGTATATTGAAGCATTTTCATGTCTGTTGTCTCAACTCCAGTGTGAGGGGACTATATAATCCACTTGCAGCCCAGGGGGCTCTGCACTCCTACCAAGATCTTTGTAACTGTCAGCATCTCTTCAAAAGCTGAGCTTAGACAAGAAAATACCTAATTTACACTCCCCATTGGCCTTAAGTGGTGAGAGTAAGCAAAAGATAAATTTCATAAAAATGTAAAGTGTTTTCTACAAAGGCAACTCCTTTTTTGGGTATCTTAAGAAAATATTTTAGAGATTGGCTATTTACTTCAGTCGCATGCCACCTGCCACATAAAAACAGAAGTAAAAAAAGCACTAGCTGATGAAACAAGTCTACGATTATTCATGGTGTTCTTAGCAATCTGCTTCTCCTGTTCAAGTCTTTTAGGTCTCCTTTCAACACTTTCTAGTTCACTCTAAACCCTTGATAATTTTTAAATGATTATGGCTAGCTTATTCCTATTACCATGATTACTAATGAGAGCTGGCCATGTTAATAAAGTATGAAATTATAGCTATTTCTTAAAAGCAAGAACTGTAAACAAACTTAATGCAAAGTAAGGGGTGCTTCTTTTGCTGAAGATATTAGGATTTGCACAGGCTAGGACCACTGCCTCTGTTCCTTGCCCTGTAGGTTAACGCCAGAAAAGCAATCCTTAGAGTATCTTAACTACTACTACTACTCCCAGTGATCAAAGAGCAAGAATCCTAAACTTATAGTAATGGTCAGGTTCTTTACTTAGCTTAAATGAAAACAGCTTAATGGAACAGTCAACTTGAGGAAACACATTTTCAGCAAGAATAGAAGACAAATATAAGTTTGTCTTTTAATTCAAAACACAAAGCTTATTTAATATTACAAACAAAATAAGATACTCATATTAAAAATGAACAGGCTCAACCTTTTCAGCATCCAACTGATGAAGTCGTGCAACATATAGAGGAAGATAATTAGGGTATGTTTCTTTCAATTCATTATAAATATCACTAGAATCCAGCCTATATACAAAAGAAAGAAAAATCATTATTTCATTTATTTTAGAAAGGAAATTTCCATATTTCTGATTTTTTAACATTGTTTTAAAGTTCCAGTCAATAATATAAGGCTTCAATTTGAAATATAAGTATACCTAATGACAAGGATTATCATTATTTGCAGGTAGTATAAATATGCGTACCTAAAAAATCAATGAAATAAAAAAATGAAAATCATTTCAATTAAGAGTTCAATAGGATGGAAGATAAAAATAAGCATCGACAGCTTTCCCAAATAGAGGAAAAAGCCCGACCAGTGTGGCTCAATGGTTGAGCATTGACCTGTGAACCAGGGGGTTGCAGTTCTATTCCCGTCAGGGCACATGCCTGGGTTGTGGGCTCGGTCCCCAGTTAGGGGCATGTGGCAGGCAGCTGGTCAATGATTCTCTCTCATTGTTGATGTTTCTGTCTCTCTCTCCCTCTCCCTTCCTCTCTGAAATCAATAAAACTATATTTTTAAAAAATATTAATGACAAATGACAACAACGTTGTTTTTAAAAAAAAAAAAGGGAGGGGAAAAACATTCACAAATAGCAAGAAAAAATAAAGATTTAGAAATGTCCGAGATCAAAAGAAAAATGTAACTCTTTCTGAAAAATCTAAAGTCTTGATTGAATAAAGAGACATTCCATGTTCCCAGATGGGGAAATTGAATAAAACTAGGCCAGTTCTTCCTGATTACATGGAGTGGGAAGCAGTAGCCAGTAGTCTTCTCGGTTTGACTTGCCTGAAATGGAACCACTGCATCCTGAGCTGGGGTGAGGTGACTGGAGCCTCAAACCCAACGCAGAAAAGTAGCAGCTGAGCAGAAAAAAGAGCCCGCACTTCTTGACCACATTTGCCTGAAAATTAGCCTCAACAATAGGCAGCTGGGCTATATGAGAAATTCCAAAATCCTGCTCCTCCCAGAAGAAATTCCTGTGACCTGGAGCTGAGGAGAACCAGCCTGGCATAAAATGTCTGCATCACTATCATGCCAGAAGTCAATCTCACTTTTGAGTGATTTACATCACATTTTCAACTGTTTGTAACATCCTACAATCAGCCAGAGACTAACCTAAAGACTTTGATTTCTGATAGATACAACCTAGTTTTAAATGGAAAGATACTTTCGAATATGGACTGACATTATAATGGGAATCATTTTCATAATCTGATGTCTGTTCTCTGTAAGACCTCATGACTGCAGGGATACACACATAATCAGCTATGAGGACTCCAATAGAAAATCAGTGGTAAAAGAAATACAGTGGGGCCTTGACTTACGAGTTTAATTCGTTCCGAGACCGAGCTCGTTAACTCAAATTACTCTGTCAACTCAATGCAAAAAATCAGCTGAGAGACAGCTGGTATCTCAAAAAACTCGTTAGTCGGGACACTCGTAAGTCAAGGCCCCACTGTACTGCATATCACAAATGGAAAAAGCAATCAATTTTACTACATAGAATACATTCTTATGTAAAATGTAAGCTAAAAGTCAAATGATAAGCTGGGGAAAAATTCTGTGACAAGTACAATAGAGCATTAATATATTCTATGTTAAAAGAAAAATCTGATGTGCCAATAGAAAAACAGGCAAAGAACATGGTTCAACTGACAGAAGCTATACAACGAATGAATAACATTTAAAAAGCTCAAATTTAACAGCTACTAAAGAAATGCACGATCGGGGCCGGGGAGTGACCGTGGGAGGGTTCCAGAGCATGTCCAGCCCATGGCTGGACCCCAGCAGCAAGCTAACCTACCGGTCGGAGCATCTGCCCCCTAGTGGTCAGTGCACGTCATAGAGAGTGGTTGAGTGGCCTTAGCATATCATTAGCATATTACCCTTTGATTGGTTGAACATACGACCAAACACTTAGCATATTAGGCTTTTATTACATAAGATACATTAGTTGAGCAAAGATCTAAATATAAGATCTGAAACAATCCTATATAATAAAAGGCTAATATGCAAATTGTACCCTCGGGAGTTTGATTGCTTGCTATGACGTGTACCAGGGGGTGGTGCAGAACATGGTGGATGACCAGCAGTGGCAATGGAGCACTGAGGGAGCGAGGGAAGGAGGAGGCAGGGAGGTGGGGAACCTGATCAGCCCTGATCACTGGCCAGGCCTGGGGACCCTACCCGTGCATGAATTTCATGCACTGGGCCTCTAGCAAATTACATAGAAGAAAACATAAGTACTACTTATGGACCTTGGTCTTAAAGAACATTTTATGAATTTGACCCCAAAGGTAAGGAAATGCAAAAATAAATAAATGGGGCTATATCAAACTAAAAAGTTTCTGCACAGCAAAAAAGAAAAAGACAACAATGCAAAAAGGCAATCAACTGAATGGAAGACATCTCCAACATGGGCTTAATATCCAAAATATATAAAAAACTTACACAACTCAACACCAAACAAACAATCCAATTATAAAATGGACAGAGGCCCTGTACTGACACCTCTCCTGAGGAAACATACAAATGACCAACCAACATTTGAAAAGATGTTCAACTTCATTAGCTTTTAGGGAAAAGCAAATCAAAACTACAATGAGATACCACCTCATTCATCTTAGAATAGCTATCATCTACAAGACGGAATAACAACAGGTGTTGGAGAGGCTGTGGAGAAAAAGGAACCCTCATTCACTGGTGGTGGGAATGTAAACTGGTGCAACCACTAAGGAAAACAGTATGGTGATTTCCTCAAAAAATTAAGAATAGCTCTAGCCGGTTTGGCTCAGCGGATAGAGCGTCGGCCTGCGGAATCAAGGGTCCCAGGTTTGATTCTGGTCAGGGGCATGTGCCTTGGTTGCGGGCGCATTCCCAGTGGGGAGTGTGCAGTAGGCAGCTGATCGATGTTTCTCTCTCATCGATGTTTCTAACTCTCTATCCCTCTCCCTTCCTCTCTGTAAAAAAATCAATAAAATATATTTAAAAAAAAAATTAAGAATAGAATTATCATATGACCCAGAAATGCCTCTTCTGGGTATCTACTGGAAAGATTTGAAAACATTTATTTGCAAAGATATATGAACTCCTATGTTCGTTGTAGCATTACTCACAGTGGATAAGACACGGAGACAAAGTGCCCTCAAAAGAGGGTTGGATAAAGATGTAGTACATATATACAATGGAATACTACTCAGCTATTTGAACAGCTGAAATACTGCCATTTGTGACAACATGAATGGACCTTGAGAATACTGTACTAAGCGAAACAAGTCAATCAGAAAAAACTAAGAACCATATGATTTCACTCATATGTGGAATATAAAACTGAAATTCATAGACAGAAACAACAGTATCGTGGTTATCAAGAGGGAATAGGGTGGAGGAATGGTAAAGGCTAAAGGGGCCAAGTATATGGTGATGGAAAATGATATGACTTTGAGTGGGGCACACATTATAATATGCAGATCATATATTATAGAAATGCACACACTTGAAACCTATATAATCCTATCAACCAATGTTATCCCAAAGAATTTAATGTAAAAAATGGGCAGAAGATCTGAATAGACATTTTCCCAAAGAAGACAAATAGTTGGCCAATAGGTACATGAGAAGATGCTCAGCATCTTCATTACCAGGGAAATGCCCCAGTCAAAATCACAATGAGATATCACTTCATATCTGCTAGAATGGCTATTATCAAAAGGACTAGAAAAAACATTGTTGGCAAGAATGTAGAGAAAAGGGAATCCTTGTGCACTACAGTAAACAGTATGGAGGTTTCTCAAAAATTGAAAATAGAACTACCATATGATCCAGCAATTCCACTTCTTTGTATTTATCCAAAGAAAACAAAATTAAGCACATAAATATAGAGGACAGTTGGTGTTTCCCAGAGGCAGAGGGTTGGGAGTGGGAGAAATGGATAAACTTTTTTTACTTAAACCAGAAAAAATTTTAAAAAATAAAAATGGCATTTTAAAGGACTATTAAATGACATAGGAAATAGTCATATAATACAGTAATTAGAAAACTAGGATACATCAATATCATTTACACTGCTACATGTAAATACAGAGGTAAATAACACTAGCACATTGATTATCTTTGGAGAATGGGCAAAGTGATTTTTCTTTTTTACTGTTGGGAGTACTATAGATGTCTCCCATCCCTCCCTTCACCCCTCCACCTGGCTCTCGCCCCACCCCAGGCCTTCATTGCACTATTGTCTATACCCTTGGGTTATGCATATATACATATAAATTCTTTGGTTAACCTCTTCCTGTCCCCTCCCCACTTCCCTGTTAGATCTGTCTGTTCCATGCTTTTATTTTATTTTTATACCTTCCAATAAAATTCTCTTCTAAGAGTAAATCAGAATAAGAAACTAACATAAAAATTTAAAAGATTCTTATCACAAAAGAGAATTCTATCATAAATATAGGAAAATTTAAAAGTACCTGTAATCCTACTATCTACTGCTAACATTTTTTGAATATAGCATATACACATAATATTGTTGTAAAGGGGAAAATAAAAGTAAACTCTTTGAGGATTAAAATACATTAAAAACTTACTTTGTCATCCATTGAATTTTAAGATCTCGTAATGCTTCAGTAAACTCTTCTTTGAAATCCTTCTCTTTTTCTAAATCTTTTTCTTTATCTTTGCTGCCATTCTTAGTCTTTGTTGGTGGAGATATTAGATAGTAATGAACAGGGATTACATCCTATGAGTGTGGAGAGAGAGTTTTAAATTAACATGCGCAATTTTACATATTTTAAAATCACATTTAATAGCTAAATATTACATATCATGGAGTTGTACCACACTGTATTCCAGACTCTAATGCAAGCATGTCAAACTTGCGGCCCATGGGCCGCATGCAGCCCACAATGGATATTTTTGCAGCCCAGCCAATAAAACAGTATGTAAGAAACATTTTAATAAAAATTTTGTAACTTAATTTTTACAATATCCTGTTACACATAATTACTAATAACGAACTACAACGTTCGCTAATGATTGATTACTATAATCGTGTTGCATTCATTTCCCTTAAGAGCCTTATGCGCAGGTGCACCATTTCTCTCCACTAATATCAGCAGCAAATATTTTAGCAGCCGATTGCCACATCATTAGTCTTGGACTGACTTGTTT
>NW_005354010.1:2063940-2066142 GCF_000412655.1 Myotis brandtii
AGGTTTATTTGCATTATGCTTATTAATTTGTGCAGTTATTTAGTGTCTGGTAAGTTAATGTTCAAGAAAAAAATACTAATTTTTATTAAAATGTTCTATTATTTTATGTTAACGACTACTCATTTATTTCAGCCCTTTGTATTCAGCATGTCTCTATCAAAATAAACCTATGTTTCTATGAAAATTGAAGTTTTATTTTCTTGCAGCCCATATAAACTTTCCTTGTTTATCTGGCCTGTGTTAGCCTTTGGGTTTGACACGCTTGCTCTAATGCATCATATAATAGATAAAAAATTCCAATCTGCGATCAAAGTAATTTTCTCCCCAACTTTAAAGTACCAACGCTTCTACTATCTCCTTTAAATAAGGGAGGTAAGAATAAATTTTTCTCTATATGAATGTATTTGGTATTCTTAGTTTTACTTGATAGACTAATTACAAAAGTATATTGAGTCTTGCACATTTTCTGAGAAGGGGAGAAAATAAGTTAGAACAACAACAAAAAAGATCCTCCTTTTTCTGTAAGTAAATTTAAAGAAAAATTTATTTCTTCATTCAGTTAACAGGACTTATGGAGCCCTTTAAGGTGCCAGTGAATGCTCTGAGTGTTGAAGAACAAAGCAGACAAGGCCCTTTCTTGTCCTCAGGAAGCATATGTTCTAGTGTGGGAAGACAGACAACAAACATATAAGTAAATACATATCAGATTTTCACTTGATATGAAGAAAATAAGACTGCTAGGTAAGGTGGGGGAACCACTCTAGACAAAGTGGTTATGGAAAGCCACCCCAAAGAGGTATCATCCAATCTAACTGAACCTAAATGACCTAAAAAAAGAACCTCAAATAAATGAGGAGAGGGAAAGTGTTTGAAGGTAGAAGATGAGCATGTGCAAAAACCAGAGCTTGGTATCTGGGAAGCACAGCTATATGTACTGAGCAAATGGGCAGTGACCATATTAAATAGGGTTGATAAAATATGGGAGAAAAAAAGGAACATCCAGACTTTATTCTAAGTGCAAGAGGAAGTCTACCAGACGAGTTTTATGCAAGGTGATGAAATGATTAAAGATTTTTGCTTTTTGTTTAATAACTGAATCCTGTATAAATTAAAAGTTTTTGTTTTGGACGATAGAGGGCAAAAGTAGAAAAAAGGAAAAGCAAGTTAGTAAGCAAACCTAGGCACCACAACACTGCCTTGAATGAAAAAAACAGGCTATAAAAGAAATAAAAAAAAGGAGAGACAGAACACAGAGATAATCTGAGGTATGGCAGCCCTGAGAATAGCCATGTGAAAAAAGAGGGAGAGGTCAACTGAAGACTGTAGCTGAGAGGTAATGTACGATAGGAGAATGAAACAACTGGAAAGCCTGGTGCCAGTGGCTACTGATGACCATGACAAGGCCAGTTTCAGTGGACAGTAAAGGCTGACCAAGAAAGATAACGAGAAATCAAGTAAGAAGTATGATAGGTCTTTTGAAAAGTGCTTCTTTGTAGAGAGCAGAGAAATGTGGTAATTATATCCAATTAAATGTATTTCCATCTATTTTATTAAAGCACAAGTCTCTACTTATGAAAAGTATTGCATTATCTGGGAAATCTTTTCTTGTATTTACTAGTTCGGTTTTTAACACAATAACTAGGTGTCCTTAATTGAATCATTATTTACTTATTTTCATTTTCCCTATTATTTATTAAGTCAAGTTCTCAAATTCTGTCTTCAGGTTCACATTAAAAATAACACTAAATTAAAATAAATTCTTATATGTTTTAATCTTTAAAACTTCTAAAATGAAAAAAAGTTATATTACCAAACAGACTTTTACTGCTGTAATCACAGCCACCAGAAAAAGCTTTAGATAGAGTTAAAAAAATAGTATTGCAAGCCCCACCTTCCCCCAAATAGGATTTTTAGCTGTAAATACTACATAAATGTGGCCATTTTAAATGTTTCACAATTAAACTTTATTTTGGGATATAATTATAATAGTAGTATAAGGAACTATTATTATAGTTGTTCTAATAGTATTCCACCATAAAATAATTACTATTTCAATATGGACTAATTTTAAGCCCAGAAAACCAATGATGGAAAACTTCACAATTATTTATTTTGGGATATAATTATAATAGTAGTATAAGGAACTATTATTATAGTTGTTCTAATAGTATTCCACCATAAAATAATAATTATTTCAATATG
>NW_005354010.1:2067557-2138661 GCF_000412655.1 Myotis brandtii
GCTTCTATATTTGCAACATAGTTGCTTAGAGTTGCAGCTGAGAGGCCGGCAAGTCAGGCGGGGAACGTTGGAGTCCGCAGTCACTGGAGCAAGCAAGCCTCCCTGTTTGCTTCAGTGCATGGCTGCCGGCTGCCGGCTGCCATCTTGGCTGTCAGTTAATTTGCATATCGCCCTGATTAGCCAATGGGAAGGGTAGCGGATGTATGGCTAATTACCATGTTTTTCTTTTATTAGATAGGATAACCATCCATCTCTCTCTCTGCCCAGAGCCTGCATGTGAAGTATGAGGTAGGGAAAACAAAGCAGTTATTTTGTTGGGGCTACCTCCTTCTTGGCCCTGCCACCCACCCTTTTCTCCTTCTTGAGGTTTATTTTCCTTGGTGGGCACTGCCCTGTGCAAGACCAAGTTAAAGTGTCTGAAAAAGTTGAGTTGATGATTTAGCACCAAGTTCTTACCCAAACAGATGTCAGTGTTATCTGTATAACAAAGACAACAAACCTAAGGATTGAAGTTATGGATGGCTTCCAACCATTCCTCTCCTATTCTCTCTGAGGTCATGCTTCTGCAGAGGCAGTCCACAGTCACTCTAACCTAACGTGAGCTCCCTTCATTTTCCTTCCTCCTCGCCTGATTAGGGAGACACAAACTTCCAGAGGGGCAGCCTCTGTTGCGAGCCAATTCCTCCCCTGAAGCTCAGAGGAAAGGTATTTGTTTTAGTACAGAAGAAAGAAAATAGAACTGAATTTAAAATGAGCAATCCATTAAAGTTAATTTATGATTAACAATAAACTTAACAAAGATCTACAAATAGGAAGAAACCCTTTATCACAACAACCATACACTATCACTAAAAGCACAAAAGAGACAGGGAAAGTTTATGATGAATGATTTGGGGGGAAGGGAGGAGCAGAGATCAAGATTTTGTAACCAGCCTTTTATATTTTTAAATATATCAAATTAGAAATTATAAATGTTAATATATAATCCTATAAAGTATATCAGGACAAGAATGTTTACTACTAAGAATTATGAACATGGTAGTTTTAATTCTTAATCAAAAGAAAAATGAGGTTATTTTTCATTTGGTTTATCACGGTCATCTGCTCTTTTTGACAGTATTTTCACAACTTGCTTCTAAGGACCTAGCATGGGGTCAATTTAATAAAAATGATTCTGTATCAGTAAACCTTGAGAAGTATTATGATTTTAACACATAGTCAAAAAGAATCTTCAGAGCAGAAATGCTAAAGTGCTCTATTGTGGATACTTAACAGTAAGTTTTTGGGTTTATTTACTATTCTGCTCACAAAGTATTTCAACAGTGTTTGAACTGAACAGTATTATTAAGAAAGTAAAACATACCCACATAATCAGTAACTATTCTTTGGTTGATAAAACATACCATCATTAAAATTTGGAGTAAAAAACCAATTTCCTTAGTTCTTAAATTATTAACTAAATTCAAAATTGTAATACCTTCACACAAAGTCACTGAAACCCAAAGAAAAAGTCCACAGAAAAACCTAGTTGGCATTTTTTTTCAGGCAATAAGTTAATAATATATTTTGGTATTGTGACTATAAAACTATAATACTAATTATTTTTAAAATCGGAGCTTCCTGTATACTTGCACTGAAGAGAGAAATGGGAAGAGGTACTCTAGCTGTAAAGTTCTTTATACAAAGCTTTACTAACCATCAAGTAATAATAATAATCTTTCTATTCATTTGATAGTTTTCTATTCATATCCTAATCCAAACAAAATCCCATCAAAACTCCCCCAAAACTCAACCAAAATATACAACAGGTAGAAGAAAAAAAATCTTTGCCTTTGTGATATGTATCTTCTATTTTTAATGGGCTCCTAGAATACCTTTTCCTCATTCTCTAAAACAGTGGCTGGCAAGCTATTTTCACATTGACCCAAAGATAAACAATCTATAGATAACATGAAATTAGTTTTATCAGACTGGTGAACTGACATTTCCTACTTTATTCTGTTTCTGTTTTAATGCTGGTGATGTTTCATTAAATGAATATTATAGCCTACAAATGAATCAAGAATTTCAGTTAAGAAATACTGGTCAATGGAGAAGCACATTTTATTTTTCTTTAAACCTGGAAAGGTGATTACCAGTAGTGTACTCTGTTTGAACAAAGTATTTTTCGATACATAATAATACGGACATTTCAGAGGTCTTTTTTATAAAGGAATTTAACCTGTTATAAAATGGTGAGCCCGTTTCATATCACTCTGAATTAAGAAATAAAAGGTGTCTTTTGTTCATACCTTAAAGTACTAATTCTCCCACTGCAATGCTTCCAGCTTGAATGGGAAAAATTACTAAATGCTAAAAGATGTCAGCAGGTTTTCACCAGAGAGCTCATTGAATATGTATCCCTTTCTCTAAAGTACACCTGAAGTAGAATTTTTCTTTTTTGAGTTAACTTTGGCTCTAGTAGTCAATCAGAGATTGTCAAATAAGTTGCAGAAAAGTTGATCAGATTACTTACTAGTTATGGCCTGAAAATCTGCTTATGCTCTTAGTATAAGTTTTAATTTTGGGTCAACAGTCCTTATTTCTGTTCCTGCTTTGTCCATTGCTCTGTTTGTCTCTGCCCTTTAAGAACTAAGAAGATGCAAGAGCAAGGAATCAACTTCACTTGAAATACCTTAATAATATTTTTAATCAAATCATCCAATTTAAGAATGTTTTTTAGACTTTAAAAATAATTGTTTGGCCTATATAGCCGAAAAGTTTCATTTCTCTCTACATAAGATTTTAGATATGCAAAATTTAAAATACTATTATTTATCTGTAGTAAGACATAAATAGCATTATTTTTTGCTATGTACATATAAAACAGGGGTCCTCTAGCAATTTATGGTAGAAAAGTAACTTTAGGAAAGCAGTATGTCAACACTGATAAGCTAAAGGCACTATACTGCAGAACTTAAAGAAAGATTAAGGGAGAGATTGTTTTTAAAGGATTTATAATAGTGACAGAAAAAAAGTTTAACTAATATGCAAATAAGGCTTTAAGACATCTTTTTAAAGAACTGACAATCAGTACCTTTTTAAATTTTCTTTGTCGTTTTGCTGCAGACTGCCCCTGGGAGTTAGAACAACATTCTGTAAGAAAACATGCATCTACACAGGATGGAGACACCACCTCTGTATAATTTTCTCCCAGTTTACTTTCCACCTGTATGTGTCACATACTTAGAAGGGTCTTGTCTGTGATCAAGATGGCATGCTTTTAAATAAAGCAACATTGCCACTTTGATTTTTTAAAAAATAAAAATGCACTGAAGTGATATTCTTAAGGGTGAATGTTTTTCAACTTATTTCAAAAATTCAGTAGAGCAAAATTCATTAGTTATCAAAACACTTTTGGAAATATTAAATTTAGCTGATAGTCTACAGAGTCTGATTTTTAAGGACATCACAACAATCACATACACCCATGCTCTCATAGAAAAAGCATCATTCAAGTCAAAGAGAAGTAAAATGAACCTTCCCAACTACCAAAAATCATAAACAATGCAAAACTACTGAGGGAAGAGTAATAAATAAATAATGTGCTGGGAAATATAATTAACTTACAGTGTTAGTTTTTTGCTCTCTCTCAAGAAAATCTACCCTGATAAGTAATAACTATAGTTAATCCCAGATGTTTATAATTTCACAACTGCAGCCAGGAAGTAGTAACTATCTCTGAATTGCTAAAAAGCATACATTTAATAACAATGCTCTTCTGTCATACTCATCACAAGGAAGTGGACACTTCAGAAGAGTTATCTGGGTGTGAACATCATCACTGAAGCCTCACTGTTGAAGCCCCATGGAGGAAGTGGCCACGCTACCCAGGAAATGATGTCTACAAGAAAGGACTACTAGTTCTTAAATCAGTGCATCCATGAATTCCAGTACAATTAACAACTCATTCACTTCAAATCATACTAAAGAATATATAAATACATAGTATAAACTGAAATGAGACTCAAGAAATGTCAGGGAAAACAACTTTTCCTAAGCACAAAATTCCCAAGTTATGCCTCTATGACAGCAAATAAATGATTTTTAGCTCAATAGTGACAAGAAATAAGTGTGCTTGTTAATATGTATGAGATCTATTCATCTGATAACAGCATTTCTAGATTCCAGCATTGGATAGTAGGCTTAGCTTGTAAGAACTAATTAACGCTAAAGAGAAATACAAAACTGTAAGAATGACAACTTTTACTAGCACTGAGCTAAAATGATATCACAAAAGGTGACAGAGCTATATAAACACTTCTCTCATAATAAATTTGTAATGAAAAGATAGAAAAGCTAAGAGTTACTTATTGAACTATAATATTTCTCTAACAACCAGAAAAACGTTTTTAACAAAAAAATCCCATAATTTTGAAATTCCAAAATAAAAGGCAATGCCAAAAGAAACACCTTATAATTATCAACATAATCATATAAAATTTGAACAAGAGAAAGGTCTGTACAGTGTGAAAAATATCGTTAATTAGCAATAATTGTTCTGACTAGTTTTAAGAAGCCACCCATTCATTTAAGCAAAGTTTAAATCAGATGTAAGTTTGACTTAATGGAAAATTCAAGTATATTAGCCATGCAAGGTAGGACAGATTCAGGGCCAGAGTAACTTATACTTGGGAACAAGAATACTAAATATTTTAAAATACAACAAAATATTAATTGATCTCTACTAGTAACTTGGGGGGGGGGGGACGACTATACATATTTTGGCCAGGGAGATCTTCTCTTTTACCCATTCTGAAATGTGGGATTAATCCCCATCTTTAAAGAAAGGGAGCCGAAACCGGTTTGGCTCAGTGGATGGAGCATCGGCCTGTGGACTGAAAGGCCCCAGGTTTGATTCTGGTCAGGGGCATGTACCTGGGTTGCGGGCACATCCCCAGTAGGAGATGTGCAGGAGGCAGCTGATCGATGTTTCTCTCTCATCGATGTTTCTGACTCTCTATCTCTCTCCCTTCCTCTCTGTAAAAAAATCAATAAAATATATATACATGGAGGGAAAAAAAAGAAAGGGAAATTTTAGAATAGGTAATTTCAGTGTAAAAAACAAAACAAAACTAGTACTTACCGCTTTCTTTCCAAATTCAGTCTTTGACAATGTTAAGGATCCTGCAAGGTAGCATCCAGGTCCTGCCCCTTTAGGTATTCTAACAAGAAGATTCAAAAGAGAGAGAAAAAAAGAGAACATTTCACAAAGATAATTAGGAGTGGGGGAAAAGGGGACAAAATCATTACACTCTGAAATAATTTCCATAGTTAAGATTTCAAAAGTCAAAGGGACAAATAACCTTAGTATAAAATGGTAAATCACAACATACTATTTTACTAAGGTAATGAACTAACATTAATAGAATATAGTGTGCAAGGTGGGCATTAAGTATAAGCAACGACCTCACTTACTTGTCATCAGGTAAGGAAGTAACAAAGAATGGCTGGTTATATTTGGGAGGTAGTGTCAAATTACTCGATTTCTTCTTTCCTAGAAGTGCAAGGCTATGATTTTCATGAATATCTAAGCTCAAGGTATTAGACAACCTATGAGAAACAATAAATGGAAGATCTTTAAGACGTTCCAATTCACTGATCTGCTCATGACGAATCTGTAGACGAATTGTATAATCTCCTTTCTCCAGTTTCATCGAATACTAAAAAAAGAAAAACAACATTTAGAAAAAGTAAAGTTTAGCCAAGTAAACAGAAATTATAGAAAGAGGATAAACAGGAACAGTTACAACTTAGAGTGCTTAACTGCAGATGAGGTACAGCACAAGTTACTACACACACCTTTACATACGCAAAAAAACAATCTCAATCTTGCACGTGAGCAAGCAGGACCAGGGACATCAGTGAACTGTCCAAGGTCACATACAGAGTAAAGGACAAGGGAGCTGAAGGCAGGTCTGACTCCCAAGCCCTCATTTTTCCAACTACAGGTTACTCCCATAGTCTCAGCTACATCAGTCTGTTCCAGGCTGAGAAAAGCTATTATTTTCTAGTTCATGGTTACTCAAGAATTTATAAAACAAACTAATTTGCAAAATTAGCAAAATTGAGGTGCCATATAATACCTAAGACACATACACACACACATGTGTATACACATGACTGGTAATCTTTCTATTATAACCAAAATGCCCCATCCCTTTATTGCTGATAGACGCAGCAATCAGAGATTAAGGAATAAAATTTACTATGCTCCACCTAGTTAACCTGTATTCTTCTGATGAGATTTTAAAAGCAACCGAAGTAATGGCTCTGCAACAATCCAGTCTGTACTGGGAGAGATGTGACTGGGACTTGCTTTGAGAACAAAAGGAAATCATTCCTTGAATGACTAACAAAAAAACCCACCTGCATAAGTTACTGTCATTATTTAGTATAAAATTATAAATGTTATAGGATTTACCTTATATCCTTGTAGAAATATTTCAATCAGGGATAAAATTTCTGTAATTTATGATTAAAAGGTTTTTTTCTTCAATACAATAGTGCAAGCAGAGTGCTTGGCATACAGGAAGTGCTCAATACACAGCTGTCCAATGAAAAGATAAATTTGAAAGTTCTAGGACACTGCTACATAGTGCTCTTTATCCAGTTAAAACCTAAGATCATTTCCAGGTGCTCACTTACTAGTATATCAGAAGATTTGCCTTCAACCTTCAGATGGGTGGAAGCAGTGGGTAGGAAGCAGAAAAAAAAAAACAAAACAAAAAACTATGCTGGCCAGTAGTGCCTATGTCATCCTTGCCTTCATCTACCCCCAAACTTAATCAGCTAAACTACATGGCTGAAAGATAGTCCCATTCTGTTCGACAACAGACAACTGAGCTTCTAAAAATACACAACACAAATATTACCATAATGAGAAATCAGGAATTTGTTAATTTTAAAATCACTGCAAATTTCATACCTGATGTGGATAGGCATCGCCTGAACCCATCTGTCTTTTATTCTGGTCAAAGATGATCCACAGTTGGCTGTCAAATTCTGATTCATATAATAATTCACAAAGTAGTGGGCAGCTTGGAGTTACTTCCCCACTTTTGGGCTATAAAAATAAAGAATTATTACTTGACATGGCTCACATGATTTCTAATGAAGATTTTTAATACTGTTACTGATGAGACTTTTACAACAAAAGTATTAAAATTTTTTCTTGAGACAGCCAATTTTTTAAATGTAGAACATCTGGTATTTTGGCACTGATAACAGGTACTTCTCTTTTAAAAATACAAACCTAGCCATTTGTATTAATAAATTAACATGTATTTTCTTTATAAAACTGAAATTTTATATTCACTGAAATCGATCTCCCAATTAAAACCAAATATTATGTTTCAATAAGAGTTTTACTGAAATCTATGGATCCTACATACTCTTTTATCCAACGTTTATACTGGCCTCAAATACCTTTATCACTCATTCAACCTAGGAATTGTTTTAATGTCTCACTGCTCCAAAGCCTGCTTCACAGAAAGCAAACAGGCCACCTACTACTATACTCTGAAGGCATCTGGCATTGATGAGATACCTAACCACTGGACAGGTAATACTGTCCAGGTACCACTGAATAGATTCAGTGATTACAAAAACTAAGGCTCAAAGGCCAGGTCACCACAAACTAGAATTTGTGACTTCAGACTTGAATGGTACTTAGATTATTACAAATCATAATTTCCCTAAGAATAATTCCAAATTAAGCACTGTTAATTACTTGATTCTATTTCATATTTACATAGACTAAATTTATCATCCTCCCGTTTTAAATTCTGATTCATTAACAAAACACAAAAGTGCACTGTAAAAGTCTACTTTATTATAAAGATACTTACTTGATGAAAGTTATAGGTAAGGATCATTTCATAAAGTTGACGATTATTTGGCAAAACATCTCTTGATCCTAAAGGTTTTGTTTTTGCACTCAGTGGGCTGTAATTAGACGATGAGTAGTTATTTGATTCAAGAATTCATTTAATGAGACAAAACTATAATCAACAAAATCAATAACATATCACAAGATACAAATACACATTCCTAAATACTATCCTTTTCAGTATACTTTATAATATTTTAATCAATAACTTACCTAATTCTTTATTGACTGAACCATAGCAATACATATTATAAATTTTGCAACATTATAAAGATAATCTTTTCACAATAAAAACATTTTCAAATGACAACTAATAGTCCTTAGTATAATCAGATCCCAATGTTAGATGCTAGAGTGGCAATCACTAACAGTGTTGAAGAACAGGTTTTGACTGCAGGTGGCGCTCACTCCTCACAGAATAGGTCCTGCTGGGTGCACTGAAAATTTTACATACATGCTATACAATGCTAGAAGCTACTGCTGGGGTTGCCTCAGAGACCTGCCAGGATTGAGGCTAGAGTGTCATAAACTGAATTTTCATTTCCAACATTCAGATGGATTTAAGAAAATTACTATCTCTTCAAAGAGTGTAAGATCCTCCTGCCCCCCACCACATTAATATTCAACATCCTTAGCCCTAAAACATTTAATGATACCGTAGTGTTTGGACCCAGCTCTTCAAAGTTATGCAGGGAGCCAGATCTTCATATTTCAAGGAGGACTGAACATCAAAACGGTTGATTCCTTCTGATGCATGCTATGAAGGATATTTATCAAATTAGTTTCTCAAACTTCACTGAAAATAAACTCTATTTTATAACAATATTAAGACCTAAAATAAATGTCTAATGCAAAGTTGGTAAGCACCCATAAACAGGACTACTTTTAAATTACCTGTGGTTATTTTAAGAACTACTGGTAATGTCCCCAATGAAGTATAAATTCAACTAGTGAGATTATTTTTCAATAACATAAACAACTGAATTTAAAAATAATGAAAATGTGGAACTCACAATGTTTAACTGAGGAGCGGTACACACTATCCCATGGAAAGAAATGGTGTAGTCAATATTGACATCACTAAGACTAGCCCACCAACGGGCAATGCAGAATTCAATTGCTTTCCCACTCTGCAAAGAAAAATAATTACAAATGTATAAATAATCTCAGATAATGTCAGAACTACATATGCTCAATGTTCTCATTTTATTTCAAATTACAGAATATAAATGGTAGATGTTTCAAAGCAATTCTATGCCTTCAAACTTTTCCTACTTGTAAAGCAAGAGAACACAATAACTTTTAACTGTGCTTGGAGTTATGGAAATTACAGTTGCAGAGATATAGTGCAGGCATTTAAATACATACAGTTATTTACTCATAATCCTACACTGCTTGTCATAAAAGATCTGCAGCAGCTTTTGAAAACATATACAATAAAATAATGGTGAAAACAAACTGGAATAAAAACCTAGGACCAAAGGAAAAATAATGATAGGAGAAAGGGTATTACAGCTTTATAAGGCATATTCAATAGCCACAGATGAATTTCAGGCTCCAAGCTGCCTGGCAACCAAAACAAAATGAAATTATGATTACTTAAATTTTCCCCCCTATTAAAATAATGAAAAGCAAAAACTTCCCAGTGCTCAGTTTTAAATTACGTTTCCTAGAAATCAGTATATTAAAAAGTTTAAAGATGAATCATGACACTGATACATACATGAACACAAGTGAAAGTAATCAGAAAAGTAAGATATAGGCAAGATCATATGACCAACTACCGAGCAGGTTCAAGACAGAACGTCAGTACATTCACCTTCCATGGAGGAAGGTCTAGTCCAGTGATGGCGAACCTTTTGAGCTCGGCGTGTCAGCATTTTGAAAAACCCTAACTTAACTCTGGTGCCGTGTCACATATAGAAATTTTTTGATATTTGCAACCATAGTAAAACAAAGACTTATATTTTTGATATTTATTTTATATATTTAAATGCCATTTAACAAAGAAAAATCAACCAAAAAAATGAGTTCGCGTGTCACCTCTGACACGCATGTCATAGGTTCGCCATCACTGGTCTAGTCATTATTTCTAACACTATGGGTAAGAATGAAGACCTGCCATATTTGAAGTAGTTTCTGTAAGAAGCAGTAGCAGTTTCACCTAGAAAGCAAATTAACCTCATGGGTAGTAATAAAATAACTTAAGTGATGCATAGAACTGTCTTAAATAAGGAAATAATCTACAGTGGGATAAAGACACACTATCAGTCAGGGTCCCAATGCAAGGCAAGAGTATCTGTCAGACCAGCACTTTCTTTGACTAAATTATTTAAGAGTTAAAAAGAGATTAATTAATATTTACCTCAGACTCGATCTCACGTATCCTAATTAGATTACTTATCTTCCTACTTCATTTATTTGGCATTAACAAAATAAAGAGCCCAAAAAAACTCTGAATATAAACTATAAAATCAAATTCAAATTCAAATACTTATCCACACCAAAAGGGAAGAGAAATTGTTTCAGGATTTCGAACTACTAATTAAAACTTACTAAGACAGGAAAAGCTTCAGTCAGAGTTCCTTTTTCTGGAAGGGAACAAAACTTATAGAATTCATGGCTTCGATATGCTCTTTGCTTCACAAGTTGTACTGCATGAAGAACAAACTTAGCCAACACCTCAGAAGAACAAGAACACACTGTAACTTCTAAAATAAAAAAGAAGCAAAATTTTATACTGGTAAGATTCAAAATGGACATAAAATGATTTTAAGAATGCCCACTTATTAGGAAATAATATATCAATAATCAAATTATATATTCAAATGAAATTTGCATATTTTCTTAAAAACAAAGACTCAATAGAGTATTAATAAAGCTGAAAGGGCAGAAGATTCAGCTATGGAAAATAAATAAATCAGGATTAAAATAAACAACCACTATGCTGCAAATGCCAGGAAACAGCAAGCTTTCCATAGGTGGACACACAATTATCCTAATCAGGCACCTTTTAAAATCCCTCTCCCCTCTGCTAAGCTCAACCTTTCCTCTTCTTTTAGTAGAAAGCCAAGTAATTCCTGATAGAGGATTTTAATTTTAGAAACCTCTATTTTGTCATCATGCTTAAATTTCATTAGTATCTATTCAACTTCATTAATATTTTTTCCTAGTCTCTCCCTCTTGGCTTATTTGTATTCTATTTGCTTCTAGAAGGGATAATGTCAGAACTACATACGCTCAGCTTTATTCCGAGGTAGAGGTAAGCCCAAATCACTGTGAAGCAGGATCAGCAGCTTATCTACTGAATATCCACTCCTATACAGGAAACTAAGCAGGGCTTAATTCTCTGGTTCACAAGGTCAAGTTGGCACAGAGCTCTGTGAACCTAATCAATTGCTAATAATACAAAACCTGATGTTATTAACAGTAAGTTTTATTTGAAATAGGAATCATCTGTAGTACTTTTTTTTCTTTTTGACACCCCCTAGCCCAGTGGCCGGCAAACTGCGGCTCGCGAGCCACATGCGGCTCTTTGGCCCCTTGAGTGTGGCTCTTCCACAAAATACCGACTTCTGCGTATGGGCCACCAAGTTTCAATCGCACTGTATGTGTGCACCTGCACGTGGTATTTTGTGGAAGAGCCACACTCAAGGGGCCAAAGAGCCGCATGTGGCTCGCAAGCCGCAGTTTGCCGACCACTGCCCTAGCCCTAGCCCCATCCCTGCCTGAGATCAAATTGACAAATAACATTAAGTTTAAGGCATGCAACCTGAGGATTTGATGTACTTAAACACTATGAAATGTTTACCACAATAAGGTTAGTTAACACACACTATACAGTTACCAATTTTCTCGATAGTAAGAACATTTAAAATCTACTCTCTTAGCAAATTTCAAGTATACAATTCAGTATTGTTAACTACAGTCACCATTAAATCTCTTGAATTTATTCATAGCTGAAAGTTTGTACTCTTCAACCAACATCTCCCCATTTCCTCCACCCTCTGTAGTACATTTCTAATCTGAGACTGTTAAATGCTCTGATCTCTTTCCATTCTGAATCATCTGATAACTTTTTATTAAAAAAAAAAACACAACTAATTATTTTCAACACCAGCCTAAACAAGTCACAATTAGGGCATTATAATTACTAACATCTACCATCAAAAAGATTTCAGAATCAGTATTAACTGTAGATTTTTATTCTTTAAAATGATTAGTGTACATTTCATCAGAGCGTAACGTTATATATCTCCAAGGGGCTCTGTCTACATGCATGGCAGCCAGAGTCGTTCAACAATGCAACTCTAACTCCAATCACTAACAGGTAAGGCATTATGCTAAACTAAGTTAAAATCTTGAATATTAAAACATTAAGATGGCCTGATCTGATGTATGAGCCAATGATAAATAATAACAGATCTTTAAAAAGTTTAAAATCTACTAGCAAATCTAGAGTGCCAGATATACACTGAGTGACCAGATTATTATGACCACCCCATCAGTACTTCGTTGAGCCACCTTTTGCCTTCAATACTACGGCGATTCTTCTTGGCATTGACTCCACGAGATGTTGAAAGGAGATGCGAGTCATCTGACACCATGCCTGATGAATAGCACTGTCCAGTTCTGTGAGATTTGACAGTTGTGGTACCAGCTGCTTGATGGCTCTTTTAACTTCGTCCCACAAATGCTCAATTGGATTGAGCTCTGCTGATTGTGGGGGCCACCTAAGCAAGGTAAAGTCTCCTTCATGTTCTTGAAAGCACTCCTGCACAATACGAGCACCGTGGCATGGCGCATTGTCTTGTTGGAAGAAGCCATCTCCATTGGGATACGCCATCAACATGATAGGATGAACTTGATCAGCAACGATACTTAGGTATGTTGTGCTATTCAGACATTTATAATGATCTGGCCCTCAAGTAACTTCAGCGGGAAATTATAGCTAATTTGCCTACAAACGTCAGGTGGTCATAATAATCTGGCCACTCAGTGTATATTGTTATGAGGAAAATATGCATTACAAATACATGAACTTTATATAGCAGGGGTCCTCAAACTTTTTAAACAGGGGGCCAGTTCACTGTCCCTCAGACCGTTGGAGGGCCAGACTATAGTTAAAAAAAAACTATGAACAAATTCCTATGCACACTGCACATATCTTATTTTGAAGTAAAAAAACAAAATTGGAACAAATACAATATTTGTATTTGCATGTGCCCCGCGGGCCGTAGTTTGAGGACCCCTGTTATATAGTCATAATCATAAAAGAGATAGAATGTACAGAAAGATAAGTGCTCAATATAGACTTTAGTTTTACTTACCAGCCCATGTTGCACCCTCAGGAACCTCAATAAAATGCCTTCGAATTTGACCAGGTTTAAAATGTACATCTGTAAAGGCTAGATCATAGTGTGAGGATTCATTTACTCTGAAAATTAATATAAATTATTGATTAAATGTGATACTCTCATAAAAAAAGGCTTTATATTAATTATAAGCCCACTAGTACTCTAGATTTTAATAGTTCATTAGAAATTAATACTTAAAGGCTGGTTACAAAACAGTGTGCATAATACAATCTCATTTTTGCAACATATTAGCAGAGATAAACTCTGGCTAGCCCAGTATAAATGATTTTTCTACTTTTTACCTGTCTGCTTTATAATCTATAAGATACACATACACACACATACACACACAATAAGCAAGTTCACTTTTTTCATTAAAGAAATTGTGCTTCATTCATAGAATTTTTCCAATTATCAGAATTTGGGCTATAGAGAGCTCTAAATATTACAACCAAAGGTAATTTTTTATGTCATTGGTACTGATTGTAGCTCTAAGACTACTACTATTAAATAAACCCCCTTTTGTAGTTTCAAAATGTTTGCAAAGCATAATGACACAGTAAAGAAAAAATCTACTTTCATAGCATTTTTGTAAGAAGTCAATGACACATAAAGGTCTAATGTATATTACCCACTATGAAAACCTAAAGTACACACTAAGGACAAATTCTAGTCAGTGTGACAAAAATTTAATGAGAGCCTACTATATATAAGGCATTGTTATTAGGAGTCCTTTGCCACAAATAATCGAGAGGGGACAGAAAAACCACCTGAGACATTTAATGCAACACGTTCTTGGTAGACAGGAAGTGTTAGAAGAGATTTGGTTCATGCAAAGGGACCAGGGAAAGCTTCCTGAAGGAGATAATGTCTCAGCTGTTGCCTGAATCTTATACATTACTTTGTCTAGGCTCCTGCTGGACTTCTAGAAAACATAAGGTTGAGAACTTAGCTGTCCTGGAATTTTTCATGTGTACGTCACTTTTTACCTCCTCAATTCCATCCTATGTTTCGTATAGGCTGAGACTATTGCACATTTAATATTTACCAGGTAACTAATTCTATATAAAAACTGTTAACTTAGAACTTTCTATTGTTTCCAATACTCACATAATCTCAATCCTGTCCTTATTCTACTCAACAATTTGTTTTGTATAAATACTGTAAAATGGGCTCCATATTGAACATGTAAGATACAGTTCCTGTGTTTTCTTCAGTGGGCTCACAGTCAAATGGGTGGGTAAGTGGGCAAATTAAATAAAAAATGACAATATATTTGCTGAAGTCTGTGTTACAGGCATGTAAAAAGCATTAGGAAGCAGCAAGAAGGGCCTCCCTTCCCCTGGGGATGACCAGGAACACGCTTGGTGGTTGAGAGACAGGAAACCGAAGCACAGAAATCAACCCAGTCCTGAGGAAGCCCGGAGTGTCAGCATCTGTGACCTCATGGAATATGATGTATGTAAAAATGACAGGAAACACTGGTTTATAAAGGATCCTTGTTTGCTATTTTAAGGAGCACAACTTGGTCCTTGAACATGCCACTGATATATTTAAATGGGAAGCAATATGATCAGCCTTGAATTCCTTGGCTTCAGGTGGAAGACAAGATGGAAAGTGAAGAGTCTGGAAACAGCAGGTGACTGGAAAAGTGGAAGAACCAGGAGAAAACAGTAATCCCAGAGACAAGGGGATTAAAATGGAGTGGGACCAGAAGAGAATGAAGTCATATATTAATATTTCAGAGGGATTGGACAAGATGAAGACTAAGAGGTCCTCTGAATCGGGCATCCTGGTGGAAGGCAGTTTCAATGCAGGGGCACAGAACAGATGTCATCACTTATTCTCACAGTGAACAAGGACTAACATGGTTGACTATGTGCCACTTGAACTTTGAGCAAGGAGCAGAACTAAAGCCTGGTTATCTAGTTCTTGCCAATTAACCCTTTAGAAGTTCACATTGTTGTCATAAGTAACCATTAAAAAAAATTTGTTGACCCTTGAACAACATAGTGATAAGGGTGTTGACCCTGTAAGCAGCCAAAAATCCATGTACAACTTTTGATTCCCCCAAAACTTAGTTGTCCCTCAGTAGCCACAGGGGATTGGTTCCAGGACAACCCATGGGGTACCAAAATCTGAAGATGCTTAAGCCCCTGTATAAAATGGTGTAGATTAGAGCAGAGTCAGCCTTCCACACCTGTGGACTCCCAACTACGAATCAAAAACAGTGTAAGTACAGGCATTTATTGAAAAAATTCACAAGTAAGTGAACGCACACAATTAAAACCTGTGTTGTTCAAGGGTCAGTTGTTACTGTACAGGTAACGTGTTACTTACTTTGATGCTATAACTGCGGTGACTGGAACTCTGAACAGAGGACCTGCATTAGGGGATGCTATATCATAGCCACATACCTAAAAAACAGCATGTTAATGTTTCGGTATCCATAAATTAAACAAAGAAAAAAGGAAAAAGTGTAATCTATTCATAGAATAAATTAATCTAATATGAAAATTTAAAGGTCTTAAGCACAAGTTGATTAATTTTCTGCTTCAGGTCACATGATTAATGGCAAATAGCCTAAATAAATACATGCAGGACAACCCTTGTCTAATTCACACTAATGGGGAAAAGGACTGCCACATAAAGTACTTTTAAACATTTTAAAGGTAAAGAAAGTTTAAAATAAATGAAGCTACCCCAATACCTCTGTATAATGTAATCCTTCTCTTAAGCCCCGGGGATCCACACGTATGTTTATATGTCTACATTGATTCATGAGTTCCAAATGGCTAGGACACTGAACCCAAGATGAGTTTGAAGTTAAAGCTAAATGAAGCTGAAGGGATATTTTTTCAGAGTTTTCTGGCATTAAAGAAAAACAAAAATTAAAGATTAGTACTTTCTCTTCCATTTAAAAAGGTTCAATCTTCTCAAAAAAATTTAGCAAATCTGTAAAAGGCACTAGGCAAAACACAGCTTAAATAAAAATCACAGAATCTTCCTCAAGCTTTAGTTCACTTATAATCCATTCACACTTTCACTCAACACTGCTACAGCCTTAAATTAATATAAGGAGTTTGGGTGGATATTTTTCATTACTGCATGTGGAAATGATATTTGATCAACATGAAGACTGTCAAATATACAGTGAGGACTCTTTTGTTTACCTCATTGAGCAGAGGCACTCTTGGCTGCTTCTACTTCCTATTCTGCCTTATACCCAAGTAGTAAAAGTGGAAAAGAAAAGGTATTTGATCATTTATCCACAATTTAATAAAAAAGTAGGTCACTGAAGAACCATTTTGCATATTTTCCTGGATAGTCAGAATGCTAACTGAATTGCCATAGTATTGGAATCCCTAAGTGCCATCATTTTTTCTCTAAAATCTATAATATTTAAAATAATACACTGCCCCTGGCTGTGTGGCTCAACTGGTTGGAGCATCGGTTGTCCCATACACCAAAAGGTTACAGGTTTGATCCCTGATCAGGGCACACTGTTAGGTTACAGGTTAGATCGCTAATCTGGCATGTACAGGAGGCAACTGTTTGATGTTTCTCTCTCACCCTGATGTTTTTCTCTTTCTCTCTCTCTCAAAATCAATGAAAACATATCCTTGGGTGAGGATTTAACAAAATAATAATAATAATAATAATAATAATAATAATAAATATAAGAATAATGACAATATTGTCAATTTATGTTTTCTCTTTAGAACATTAGCCCAAACAGCATTTCTCTATTATGATACTATTCACTTAAATAATAAATGTGAGCACTTTAGCTTACCATCCATTTAGTACTTACCAGTTTTTTCTGGAAATACAGGTTCAATGCCAACACCATGATCTGAAGGTGCCATCACCTGAACAGGATCTCTGAGGTAGATGCCACGGTTATTTCCAACGGTAACAGTGAAACCTAATTTATTAGCAAATGATGTATTCTGAACGAGGTAGTCATAGGCTTTATCAACCTAATTAAAAGAACACAGAGAATAAGATATAAATGGTTAGGTCAAGAAAATATTTTGTTGCAAGTTACCAATTTGATTTCACTTGTGGTAAAGTACAAGCAAAAAGTTAATTTCTATATATATTCAGCTCTCTAAAATTAAGAGGACAAGGATACCTTCATAGACAAATTACAGTCTAACTACTGGACTCACCTACCCTACTTTCTTCATTCACATTATTATTCCCAACTGACCAAAGTGAGGAACTCTCCCATATGCCAGTATAATTTACCAGTTTTTGCCCTTTACCTGTTTGCTTTGAATTTCTACCCTCTATATGTTCTACATGTATTATATTTCTCTATCTTACTGCAACAAATTTTGTCTTAACTAAAAAATTTGTTTTCATATCCTCTTTGCTTACAGTTCAGCATAGACCACTATGATGATATAATCTAGAATTAGATATACTCATTCATCATTATAACAGGAAATATTATCTAACAAAGCTAAAATATTTCTAAAATATTATCTAACAAAGCTAAAATATTTTCTCAATGACTTACAACACAATTTCCATACAAACAACAATACCTGAATAATACCATGTCCTTGGGCAAATACTTCTATATTGTCAGCCTTCACTGCAGTGTTTTCTAGAGCTCTTCTAACTGAATGAACTGTGTAGTTAACATTATTAGCTTTCAGACCTAAAATTTAAAAAGAAAAAAGTGTTAGAGAACTCACTACTTTGAAACCTTTCCCCCTTCACCAGTACAGATAACATGTGCATTCCCTGGTTTTCATGTCTTGTGCTTCAACACTCACTTTTAAATCTTAAAAAAACAAAAACAAAAAACCCACTAAACAATCTAACCAAAACTGCTGGCATCACACAAAGACTTATGTAAGAAAAATGACTGTGTTCCCATTATGCAAGGGCATGAAAACAGGCTATGCAGAGATAATGTAAATGTAAGAAGCATATACCTAAAGGCATTCCAATGACATTTGCTTTAAAACACTGCTGGTCAAACAATATAGGGTTGAGCAAAAGTAGGCTTACAGTTGTGAGTATACAAAACAGTTTATTCTTATATTAGTATTTACTAATCATTCTATTATCTTCCATATGAACAACTGTAAACCTACTTTTGCTCCCACTGTATAGTTGCTGGCAGTAGTTTTCAACCTGACTGCATGTAATAAAAACACCAGGAGAACTTAAACAAGCAGATAAGATGCTGAGGCCTCACCACAGACCAATTAAAGTAGCATCTTTGAGACTAGATCCCAGGCACAAATATGAATTAAAAGCTTCCAGGGTAATGCGAGGGAGCACCCAGGCTGGGAATGACTGTTCTACAGGAAGGATATGGAGGCCACCAATCTGTAAACCCTGCATTAATGCCTGCTGTTAAGGATCAAAGATAAGTAATACAGTATTGCTGCCCTCTCCAGAGCTCAACAAACGTGTAAATTCTTATGATATTGTAAGAAATGAGCAAAACAAACATGGAAACATCATGCCGCTGTAAGAGCAAATAAGGTGAAGCTCTATCAGAGGGACAAATACATGCACAGGAGTTTGCAAGTCCAAAAAATGGGAGAAAGGA
This sequence comes from Myotis brandtii, assembly GCF_000412655.1. Classification (NCBI taxonomy): domain Eukaryota; kingdom Metazoa; phylum Chordata; class Mammalia; order Chiroptera; family Vespertilionidae; genus Myotis; species Myotis brandtii. The sequence continues at coordinate 2,086,423 of NW_005354010.1, forward strand.
ATTCTAGGCAGAGAGCAGTATGACCAAAGGCAGGAGGCATGCGCAAACTTGAAATATTTGGAGTATGCATGCATATAAGCCAAACCAATGGACATGGACAACTGTCACAACAGTCTGGGTACCCTAACTTTGAGTGCTAGTCAATGTCAATGCCACCCTATTTCATGATATAAGCCTCCTGCACAGCATACTAGAAATTCCTACGTCCCTTTCCACTTCACTTTGCTCCACAGAAATATTCATTACCTTCCAATAACGAATACAGACTATTACTTTTTTAAAAAATAATAAAAAAAAAAAATAGATTCGAGAGAGAGGAAGCGGGGCAGTGGAGAGGGGGGTGGAAAGAAACATTGACTGGTTGCCTCCTGCATGTCTTCCTGAACTTGCAACCTGGGTATGTGCCCTAATTGGGGATCAAACATGCCACCTCTTGGTGTACGGACGAGGCTCCTACCAACCGAGCCACACCAACCTGGGTGATAACTATTTAGTATTTTTTTTCATAGGTTGTCTCCTCCAACCATAATATAAACTCCACATGGACAGACATTTTTGATGTTTTGTTCACTAATTTAGCCCCTGAGCTAAAAGAATGCTTGATAGTCATTAATAGCCAATAAATAAATCTATTTGTTGAATGGATAATGAATACACAGTCAAATCATTATCATCACATAAATTATTCTCACCTTAAACTTTACTTTGAGTCCCAGAACATTATCAATTCTATCACATTTTCTCACCATAAGAATTTCAGAAAATGAAAACAACTGTCTGTAATAAGGTAAGATAAACTTATTCAATAATCCTCTATAATAAAGAGCTAATATGCTAATTAGACTGGATAGCGAAATGACCTTCCGGAAAGACCAGTGGGTGGGGGGCGGGGCGGAGAGGCAGCCGGAGGGGAATGAGGGCTAAGCCACTTGCAGGAATTTCGTGCATCAGGCCTCTAGTTTTTTATGTCTGTTACCTAAATATTATGCTATAAACATAAAATTGTCTAGATACTTAATACCTACTTACCTAATCTTATAAATAAACAATACATTTCAGTAGCAGGACTAAGGTAAATTATAAAATAATACATTTAAAATCCATTTTATATGCCATGTCTATCTCGTTAAGAAAAGTAATTAGCCCTGGCCATTGTGAACCAGTTGTTAGAGCATAGGACCGCACACTGAAGGGTCTTGGGTTGGATTCCCAGTCAATGACAGGTACCTGGGTTGCAAGTTCTATCCTGCATGCAAGAGACAACCAAATGATGTGTCTCTCTCACGTTGATCTCTCTCCCTCCCTCCCCTCCTTCCACTCTCTAAAAATCAAAGGGAAAAATATCCCTGGGTGAGAATTAACAAAAAAAGGAAGGAAGGAAGGAAGAAAGGAAGGAAGGAAAGGAAGGAGGGAGGGAGGGAGGGAGGGAGGGAGGAGGAAGGAAGGAAATTAAACTGTTTAAAATATATGTGCAATAGCTAAAAATTCACCATCGCTTTACTGGAAATAGTACCACGTAGAGCAGTAAGAAATGTCCTTACCTGAAAGTATCAGGGCGATACCTCCACATGCATTGGGAGAAGACATGGATGTCCCATTCATTAGTTGGGTTCCTCTCAATGTCCAGTTAGGAACAGAAGCAATGGCTCCTCCTGGTGCACTGATACTCACTCCAAGGGCCCCATCAGCACTGAATAAAAGGCCATTAGTTTGCTTACAATGATAATAACTGGATAAATATGGGTGTTCAAATCATTTACAGTATACTCCCGTGGACTACTTGAAATCATTGGAATCAATGGAAAAAATACCCAGCACAACTGTTTCCCCATTGAGCAGTTTTTTCCTTTGTAAATGATCAAAATCTGTGTGTGTGTGTGTGTTGTGTGTGTAACAGACTTAGGTGTAAAAGGTTATCGGGTATGTTTATGAAAAAAAAATTAAATAAATTCTTTAAAATAAATCTTGCCATTGCTCAGACTCCTTGATGAATATACTTCTCTTGGCCATGAGTATAAGCTTTGCCTTTGTCTGAATTAATACAGCACTGTCCAATAGAAATATGTGGGACACATGTCATTATAAATTTTCTAAAAGCTTCATTTAAAAAACGTGACAAGAATTTGAAGTTAATTTTAATGATGTACTTTCTAATTCAACATATCCAAAATATAATTTCAATATGTAACTGATAGAAAAATGTGGGTTAATTTATATTTTTTTGTACTGGAAAGTATATGTAAAGTTAGCACTTACAGCACATATTAATTCAGACTAACTTCATGGGATTAGTGGCTGACATATTGGACAAAATCAACAGTGCTGCCTGGTTTAGGGCTTTGGCTCTAAATTAATGAATTAAAGTCCGTAGAGTTCATTATCTCATTGTCCCCAAACACAAGCTCTGCCCTCTGCCCCAAGTAAAGGAAGAATAAAGGCACACTACACTTCTTTCCACCTGGAAGAGTGGCCATAAATTCCCCACAGACGATGCTGTCCTCTCCTTTGTACCATTCTTCCCCAACTAACTAAATTATTTTTATTCTTGGGAGGGATACTAGTGCAATATGGTTTCATATTTTTACACAGAGATCTGAAAGCATGCAAATCATATCTTCCTCACGAAATGGGTTAGTGGCATCCCTTTTAATAATTATCTTAAAACAAATATTGTGAAGTAAATATCTGTTGACCTGTAGTATTATCAAGTGACAGAAGTGCCTGAATAGTGTAATCTTCCATTTATGCACAGAATGACTAAAAGGTTGTTACCCAAATATACTACAGATGAAATTTAGGGTAATTTTTGCTTACTTCTTGGCATCATCTATATTGTCTACCACTGTTCACAATGAGTATTTGGTATCTTATTATTAAAGAAAATAAATTGGAAGAGTCATCAATTCTAACAGACTTACTTCCTGTATTAATTTTCCACTAATCTGTTAAAGTGACTAATAGGAAAGCATTTAATCTGTGTTCTAAAAATGGGTTCTATAAAATGTGAATAAAAATTGTATTAAAAAAATTTTCTAATATAAACCTTACATATTTCTTATAAAAACCTTATGCAAACATTATATTAAAATTTCCTTAAAATATGCCGAAACCGGTTTGTCTCAGTGGATAGAGCGTCGGCCTTCGGACTGAAAGGTCCCAGGTTCGATTCCGGTCAAGGGCATGTACCTTGGTTGCAGGCACAACCCCAGTGGGAGATATGCGGGAGGCAGCTGATCGATGTTTCTCTCTCATCGATGTTTCTAACTCTCTATCCCTCTCCCTTCCTCTCTGTAAAAAATCAATAAAATATTTTTAAAAAATAAATAAATAAAATTTCCTTAAAATAAAAAACTTTTCTTTTCTTCTAAAATACAACATGTAATAAAATTCAAAACATGTTTCTGTAGCTATTGTTTGGTAATCTGCCTTTAAGATATATGCCATACTTGCAAACATCAAGAATACAAGTAACTTCTTTGTCTGGCAGTCTTTCCTGATGAAGAGGATTTTTAAAATAGGCCTACAGAATATATTCATTCAGTGATCATTAGTCAATGTTTTATATTCACACCCTGTCTAGTAATTAAAAACCAAGTCTTTTCAATAATATTCAAGTTTATAGTACAGTAAACATGAAACCAATTCTCTCAATTCTTAGGAAAACTGGTTTATGAACCACTATCTGCTTAATCAGAGCTTCCCCACAATTCATAAACTCATTTTCTTAAAATAATTATTTAAGAGTTCTATATAAAAATAAGACTGACAAAAGCTAGTTTAAACATTCTCTAATACTTGCTGTTTATCCTGACTATAAGATAAAACAATATTTAAAAATCAATTTTAGAAAAGAACAAGTTTAATAATTAATGCATTTATTAACTAAACATAAAAGATATAAACATTTGCTGACTTCTAGCCACTCTTACTCAATGATGTGTAGTTTTAGGCCAGTTAGTTAGGCTAATGAGGGCAGTCTATGACATAGGTGAAAATATAGGCAAAGCTTCTTCAACCACATGCAGATCCACAGCCTGATTGCTTTTAATGACAGTTAAAAAAAATTACTAAAATAAATTTTATTTTTAAAAAAAGAAATTACCTAGAGATAGTTAGGAAGATACCTGTAACTCAGAGGATTAAATTTAGCATTATCATATTTGATCTGATCCCAACCAATTTTTCTAATCTTATCTTCCAATAGTCCCTTTGATATGTTTTATACATTCAACAAACCCAATTACTACTTATTTCCCCCAAATCTTTGCACTAAAACCTGCTCATCTTTGGGTTCATGCTATTCTTGCCATATAAAATTCCCTACTTCTCAAAATCCTATCCATAGTTTTTTTTAAAAAAATGTTATTTTATTAATTTCAGAGAGGAAGAGAGAGGGAGAGAGAGATAGAAACATCAATGATGAGAAAGAATCATTGATCGACTGCCTCCTGCATACCCCACACTGGGGATCAAGCCCGAAACTCCGGCATATGCCCTTGACCAGAATCGAACCCAGGACCCCTCAGTCCGAAGGCTGACACTCTATCCACTGAGCCAAACCAGTGAGGGTCCTATCCATCTTTTAAGGCCCACTCTAATACCATCACCTCTTTGAAGGGTTCCACTCAAAAGGAAGTGATACTCCCACCTATATAATGTCCTAAAACGAAATTGTGAACTCAGATGACAACCTATTCATTTATTACTGAAAGCAATAAGGTATTTGCTGAATTAAATTCAAAGTTGATTCTCTTTTAAAAAAAATAATTCCAAAGAGGTAAAAAGATGAATTAAAATAGGCTTTATTTTCCAGAAGGTACTTGTACCTGATGTCATAATGAGGGATTATATAAATGTGGGCTTACTATACCTCTTGAGAAAGATAATCAGTTCCTGGAATCAGAGAAATATACTTCACAGAGGGGCTTCAAGAAACCAAAATAGATGAAATTCATTTATCAAACAGAACTTGCCTACTATGGATTGAACCCAAAATTGCTCAATACATTATAACTTCAGATACATAAACACAGGGACTGCAGGCCTCTAACTGTGACCAAACAAAAGCTTGGTCCTTTATTTCACCTAAGTTAAACATCAAAAGTACTGCAAAAAAAGGCCTTCACTACTTTCTAAAGATAATCTAGCCCTTACTTTGCGTTCAGATCCTCATAAATGAAGGATTTGGGGGCACAGGCCTAAGAATTTACACTCAGAATACATCTAACAATGAAATGGCTGCATTTTACTTCTTTAATTATCAGTTTCCTTGAGATAAATTCTCAATCAAAATGAAAATGCTGAAAAAGTAAAAACTATTAGAAAGAATCAGTAAAATTACCAAAACTCTGCCTCACCTACCATGTAAAATTTAGCCAAATATTTATAATAGTCTACCTGTCCTACCCTGCACCTACCTGGGCCCTCTAGAAGACCACGTATATTGATTGGCAGGTAATTTCTCTCTCAGAGAATATTCAGCAACCATCATATCAGGTGAAACATAAGCACCAACACCTGTGGGATTAGATTTCATAATTAACAAAAGGACACAAAATATGCATGTTAACTCTAATCCACTATTCACTCGGCTACATGACCTTGGGTAAATTGTTTGATGTCCCTACGCCACAGCTCTGTCATAAAATGAAAAGATAAAAAAACTTAACCAAGGAAAATTTACTATGTACCAAACATTATACTATGTGACTTGTTTTTGAGTATAAAAACATCCATTAAGATTATTATGTGGATTACAAATAATGTACCTGAAAGTGTATTTAGATGTAAAAGAAATGTGTTTTAAACTATAAAATATAACATTAGAGGAATAAAGGAGTTAGTTGACTGGCATTTTTAAATGAATGACCATTCTATTGAAAATGCCACGGATAATATTGGCAGTATCCCACTGCTCAAAAGTAGCTATAATAATGAGCAAAACAACAAAGACAGAACATGTCAGTCTTGTAGATACATATGAAAATGAAGCCTCGTTAGACTCTGAAACACAACATAGAGATCAAACTTGGTTCTTTCATTTCAGAAATTAGGAAACATGACATACAGAAATTGAAAAAAATATACAAAATACACATTAATGACTGGCAGAGAAAAGATTTAGAATCCAGGTATACCAGCATCTACTAGTAATTCCTCTTTACAACATATACACATTCAGAGTAGAAGACTAGATAAATATATGTGAGTTAAGAGGATTTAGGTTAACAATGCTACCACATAAAACTGCAATTAATTTAAAATTTTCAGTGAATATGGGGATAAGAAAACAAAAAAACACTGAGTATTAGAGCAGAGCAATAAACTTGATCTTTAGGTACCTCTTTCAGATCTATTTTTGGTTTCATTTTCATACTAGAGGCCCAATGCACAAAAATTTGTGCACTCGGAGGGGTCCCTCAGCCTGGCCTGTGCCCTCTCACAGTCTGGGACACTTCGGGGGATGTCCACCTGCTGGCTTAGGCCCACTCCCCAGGGATCGGGCCTAAGCTGGCAGTCAGACATCCACTTGACAGCGGGGAGCAGGTCTAAGCTGCAGTCGGACATCCTTAGCGCTGCTGAGGAGGCGGGAGAGGCTCCCACCACCACCGCTGTACTGGCAGCTGTCAGCCTGGCTTGTGACTGAGCAGAGCTCCCCCTGTGGGAGCGCACTGGCCATCAGAGGGCAGCTCCTGCATTAAGCGTCTGCCCCCTGGTGGTCAGTGTGTGTCATAGTGACCAGTCATTCCCAGTCTTTCTACTGTTAGGGTCAGTTTGCATATTACCCTTTTATTATATAGGATAGAGGCCTGGTGCACGGGTGGGGGCCAGCTGGTTTGCCCTGAAGGGTGTCCCGGATCAGGGTGGGGGTCCCACTGGGGTTGCCTGGCCAGTCTGGGTGAGGGGCTGATGGCTGTTTGCAGGCTGGCCAAGCCCCCCAGCAGGGACCCTCACCCCATGAGGGGGTGGCCAGCCTGGGTGAGGGGCTGATGGCTGCAGGCTGGCCACAGCCCCCAGGCACCCAAGCTCTCAGTGGAGGCTGGCTGGAAGCAGGTAACTGGGATTTATTTATCTTCTATAATTGAAACTTTGTTGCCTTGAGTGGAGGCCACAGCCGGCAGGCAGGAAGCTTGGCTTCCTCCATCGCCAGGGCAACCAAGCCTCCTACTTGCTCCAGTTCCGTGGCTACCAGCCGCCATCTTGGTTGGGTTAATTTGCATATAGTTGCTCTGATTGGCTGGTGAGAGTGGCTTGGGGCATAGCGGAGGTGAGGTCAATTTGTACGTTTCTCTTTTATTGGATTAGATGCTTATAATCCTCCTATATAATAAAAGCCCAGCGATGGAAACAGTGGAATGACCAGAACGACCAGAGACCGAAACAACCGCCGCCCTTCGCCCCAGCCGGCCCCGCCCCTCAGTGGTGACCCCCACCCCAATCTGGGACCCCCATCAGGGCAGGCTGGCCGCACCGGGCCTCTATCCTATCCAATATAATAAAAGGGTAATATGCAAATTGACCGTAACAGCAGAACAACCAGAATGACTGCTTGACCGATCACTATGAGGTGCACTGATCACCTCTTGGTTTCTTTCCCCGGCCGGCAGGCTCTGATTGCCCAATGGCGAACGGGGAACTGGGAGTGGGTGGCAGTGGGGGGCAGGGCTGGCTGCAGGCAGGTGGGAAAGATGGCCCTGATCACAGGCCAGGCCTACAGACCATACCCACGCATGAATTTCATGCACTGGGCCTCTAGTTTAAAAATAAAAGGATACCAGAACCATTGTGTTGTACTAGTATACCTCTGTCAGTATATGAGGTGTGTTTGTACACAGTGTGTGTATATAATAAAAGCTTAAGTGACTATTATGGCACAATGACCAGAACGACCGGTCACTATGATGTGCACTGAACGCCAGGAGACAGATGCTCAACGCAGGAGCTGCCCCCTGGTAGCCAGGGTGCTCTCACAGGGGGAGCACCACTCAGCCAGAAGCCGGGCTCATGGCTAGTGAGTGCAGCAGTGGTGGTGGGAGCCTCTCCTGCCTCCACAGCAGTGCTAAGGAGCAGCAAGCCAAGTGGTAAGGAGCCTGCTGCTAAGGAGTAGTGAACTGAGTGGTAAGGAGCAAGCAGGCTGGCAGTAAGGAGCGAAGGATCCTGGATGGCGAGAGGGATGTCCGACTGCCGGTTTAGGCCCAATCCACATCCCCCGAGGGGTCCTGTACTGGGAGAGGGTGCAAGCTGGGCTGAAGGATCTCCCCCTAGTGCATGAATTTCATGCACTGGGCCTCTAGTATCTATATAATTGAAATACACAATGTATGTATCACTGGTAGGCTCTGTTGTCTTAACAAATGATTTAACAAAATACTTAAACAAGAGGTTTTAAATTACATAAAGTAAAATATACCTTAAACTGTAGAAGCTATAAATAAAAGTATGTCTTATATTTATATTTATCTCATATTTATAAGATCACTTATTTTAAGACAAAAATCTTTTTAAAAGGAGCAATTATGAAGCTTTGATACCCAAATATTATATATAAATCTTTAGAATCTACATACTAGTAACACCTATAATATGCATGTACCTATGCAATTATTGATATATACTCCAGAAAAAGTATTTGTGACCCAATAGTTTTTATAGTCATGTATCCAATCACAAAAGTCAAAAAGCAGAAGCCTTATTTTGATCCCAAATAAAAATAAATAAATTTAAAGCATCATTTCTTTCAATTCATCCTTCTTATTCACGCTACATATTTAAAAAGAACAGGGTGTGGGTTTTATATTTTGTGGGTTTTTCTGTATAAGTTAGCACAGGGGTTGGCAAACTTTTTGACTTGAGGGCCACAATGGGTTCTTAAACTGGACCGGAGGGCCGGAACAAAAGCATGGATGGAGTGTTTGTGTGAACTAATATAAATTCAAAGTAAACATCATTACATAAAAGGGTACGGTCTTTTTTTTTTTAGTTTTATTCATTTGAAACAGGCCGTATCCGGCCCGTGGGCCGGAGTTTGCCCACGGCTGAGTTAGCAGCTAGTATTATAATGCAAGTGGTCTTATTTTCATACTATGACTGTAACTAATTTTGATTTCCCATAGCTCTTGTAGATAGGCATTTTTTTCCATTAGAGTACAATGAAAAAGACAACACTGCAGCATATCTAAAGATCAAAGAATGGAAAAAAAGCCACATTCATGGAACAAATGTGTTGCAACTGTGCTTCTCATTAATAGAGCTTTCTTCTTTAACATCTGGTTCTTTCTGCATGTTCTAAGAGAAATGAAAGGAGAAAACTATACTATGAACTAAGTAGTCGTGCACTATAAATAAACAGTAAAGGAAGTGGCTTTGTCAGCGTGGCTTAGTAGTTGAGCGTCAACCTATGAACCAGGAGGTCATGGTTCGATTCCCGGTCAGGCCATATGCCTGGGCTGTGGGCTCGATCCCTAGTGTGGGGAGTGTACGAGGCAAACAATCAATGATTTTCTCTCATTATTGATGTTTCTCTCCCCTTCTCATGTCCTCTCTGAAATCAAAAAAATAAAAAAGTAAAGAAAGTGTCTTTACATTGTTCACGTAGTCTGGAAAGCCCTTTCCTTGATCCTTTCTACTGGCGGAAATCCTTAATCCCCCATTCTTACCTAAATTCTCAAATCAGAAGTAGCCACTTTTGTAATCCCACAGCACTTTATCTGTACCTCCATTCAACCACTTAATCCAGTTTACTTCAGAGTCAATTCCAGATCAGCAGACCCCTAACTAGATTTCAGTTTCCCGAGGTTGTATTTAAGGTTTATGGTGTCTCGCATAGAAGAGATCCAATTAACATTGGATTAACTGAGGTGTTTTTTGTTTGCTGATTTTTAAACAAGTCCATTTCTAAAATAGGAAACTCACCTATTACACTTGATGTAGTTCCACCAGGACAACCAACTGTAGAAAGGCATGGACCATTGTTTCCAGCACTGGAAATATAAATTATATTATGCTTCCACACTGCTTCATTAATGACTTCACAAATTCTCCTGAAAGAGAGAGAGAATTCCTTTAAACATAAAAAATTGTCCCACTTTTCAAAATCTATATTATGTGAAAATATCTGCAAATATGGTTTATATATTAAAAATAGACTAAAATATGGATTCTAGTAACAGAACTAAAACAATGGCTATCTATATATAAGGAAATGTGCATTAGAATCACTCAGATTGGGACATTATTTTTTTCTTTATTGATTAAAGTATTACATGTCTCCTTTTTCCCCCATTGGCCTCACCCCAGCCACTCCCCCCCCCATACCCCCCTCCCCACCCCTTGATGCTTCTCTATCTCTGGATCTATTTTTGTTCATCAGTTTATGTAGTTCATTATTTTCCACAAATGAGTGAGTTCATGTGATATTTATCTTTCTCCGACTGGCTTATTTCGCTCAGCATAATGCTCTCCAGTTCCATCCACGCTGTTGCAAGTGGTAGAAGTTCCTTCTTTTTTACAGCAACATAGTATTCCATTGTGTAGATGTACCACTGTTTTTTAATCCACTCATCTGCTGATGGACACTTAGGCTGTTTCCAAATCTTAGCTATTCTAAACTGTGCTACTATGAAAATAGGGGTGCATATATCTTTTCTGACTGTATTTCTGATTTCTTGGGATATATTCCTAGAAGTGGGATTACTGGGTCAAATGGGGGTTCCATTTTTAATTTTTTGAGGAAACTCCACAGTGGCAGCACCAGTCTGCATTCCCACCAGCAGTGCATGAGGGTTCCTTTTTCTCCACATCCTCGCCAGCACTTGTAGTTTGTTGCTTTGTTAATGATAGCCATTCTGACAGGTTTGAGGTGGTACCGCATTGTCGTTTTGATTTGCATTTCTCGGATGATTACTTTGAGCATGTTTTCATATGTCTCTTGGCCTTATGTACGTCCTCTTTCGAAAAGTGTCTATTTAGGTCCATTGCTCATTTTTTTTATTGGATTGTTTATCTTCCTTTTGTTAAGTTGTATGAGTTCCCTGTAAATTTTGGAGATTAAACCCTTACTGGAAATAACACTGCAAATATGTTCTCCCATGCAGTGGGCTTTCTTGTTTTGTTGATGGTTTCTTTTGCTATGCAGAAGCTTTTTATTTTGATGTAGTCCCATTTATTTATTTTCTCCTTAGTTTCCATTGCCCCAGGAACAGTATCAGTAAGGACACTGCTAAGACATATGTCTGATATTTTGCTGCCTGTGGATTCCATTACGATTTTATGGTTTCCCATCTTATGTTTAAGTCCTTTATTCATTTTGAGTTTAGTTTTGTGTATGGTGTAAGTTGGTGGTCTAATTTCATTTTTTTGCATGTATCTGTCCAATTTTCCCAACACCATTTACTGAAGAGACTGTCTTGATTCCATTGTATGCTCTTGCCTCCTTTGTCAAATATTAATTGAGCGTAATGGCTTGGGTATATTTCTGGGTTCTATGTTCTATTTCATTCGTCTATATGTCTATTCTTGTGCCAGTACCAGGCAGTTTTGAGGACAGTGACTTTGTAATATAGCTTGATATCTGGTATTGATATCCCTCCTACTTTGTTCTTCTTTCTCAGGATTGCTGTGGCTATTCAGGGTCTGTTTTTTTATTCCATATGAATTTTAGGAGAGTTTATCTGTGAAATATGCTGTTGGTATTTTAATGGGGAGTGCACTGAATCTATAGATTACTTTGGGTAGTATGGACATTTTAATGATGTTGATTCTACCAATCCATGAACACGGTATATTATTCCATTTGTTTATGTCTTCCACTATGTCTTTTTTCAATGTCGTCTAGTTTTCCAAGTAGAGGTATTTTACCTCCTTAATTTATTCCTAGATATCTTAATTTTCTTGGTGCAATGGTAAATGGGATTGTTTTTTAAATCTCTCTTTCTGCAAGTTCACTATTGTTGTATAAAAATGCCATAGATTTCTGGGTATTAATTTTGTATCCTGCTACATTGCCAAATTCAGTTATTAAGTATAATAATTTTTTGATGGAGTCTTTAGGGTTTTCTATGTATAATATCATGTCATTTGCAAATATTAAGTTTTACTTCTTTTCCAATTTGGATGCCTTTTATTTCTTCTTCTTGTCTAATCGCTATGGCTAGCACTTCCAGTACTATGATAAACAGGAGTGGTGAAAGAGGGCATCTGTTCTGTTCCTGTTCTTAGGTGAAATGGAGATCGGGACATTCTTAAACAATAAATGCTTAACCTCTATTCCAAAAGTATATATAATAGCAAAATATTGTTCAAATGAGTGGTTAAGTAACTTTTGGTGCCACCATTGGTGGAACATGATACAGCCAATCCAGGTGATGCACCCTAGTTAGATTTTAGAGTTGGGAAGCAGTTATGAGGCCAGGTTAAATGTGGAGAAATGCTAGATACAAAATTGAATACATATGGGGAAAACTACAAAAGGATACTGAATGATTAGCTGTGACTGGGTAGTGGGGCCACTGGTGCTTTCAGTCCCATTCCACTTAAAGTCACATTCAGAAACAACTCTTGGGGAATTCCTAGATATATTTGTAATTAGTGACAAAAATGAAGGGGAAATAAAGCACTAGGGAGAACTTAAGAGAATGATTTAAAATATAAGAAATCTGGTTAGAGCTTGATAGCAAACAAGAAAAATGTACTGGTATTGATTAAAAGAGATGAAGTTAGAGTCTAACTGTTAGACCATGAAGAAAATGGAGTCAATATAACAAAGGTATAGGGCTAAGGACACTCCAAAGTACAAAAGAAGGGTATCAGGGGAAATGACTTTAAATGGATGAATATCAAAGGAGAGAAAGAAATACACGTAGGTAAATAAGATACTGAAGCAAAAAGAAGGGACAAGATTGCATTCACAAATAAAATGTCTGAGGATGACAGGGTGCTTGTTAAAAGGACAAGAAAAGATGTGTCATAGAAACTTAGTAGTACTAGTTTTCTGGAAACAGTAAGTTATTTGATAACAGCAAACTACAAGGTCTGGGCTTGGTAAAATTTGGACTTTGGCAGTATTTTATTAAAGAACCTCAGACACTGAATGATAGGTATATATGAATGGCCTGGTGGTGGGAGGGAGAAAATGATCAGTAAGATAATACTCTAAGTAAGGTAATCTCAAAGTTACTACTATGAAGAAAAAAGGTAAGGTAGCATGAGGTCAAGACTAAACCACTGGATTTGGCAGCAGGAAGATACTGATGACACAAGGAGGAAGGGTCGGGAAAAGACTTAGAATTCGAACATACACATTAAGTTTTCCTGGAAAAGTGAATGAAAGCAGTATGAAATGAAGAGGTTTTGTGTCTGTTTTAAGGCTGGCGACTCTAGAGCATATCTGTATAATAATGCAGTAAAGGAGAGAGGAAATGAGATACAGATCTCAGAGGCTTGAGTGACTTGATCCTGGCACTTCTTTCATTACACAACAGGGAAGGCAGAGAAGGTGGGGTTAGAGGAGGTCACAGGAAGGGCACAAAGTCCCCTGCTGAGTGCTTTTGTTCTCTCTGGGAAAAGGGGAGAACTTTACTCAGGAAAGAGAGGGAAGGTCACTGAAGGTCTTTAAGAGGTGTAAAATGGTCATACAGGAGGGAAAGGGTAAATGCAATGTGATCAGACAATGCTGTATGATCAATCTCATATCTGTGGTCTTAAACCAGAAGTGGGTTGTCAGTGTGTTTCTCCTGAAAAGTCTGGAAGTGCAGGTATGGGATCACTGAAGGGAATGCCAGGGTTTCCACAATATGGAGTTTGGTCAGGTAATTACACCTGGAAGAGTTGAGGGTGATTATGGATAAGGAATTCTAGTGACAGATGGGATGTGGGATATCCCTGGGCAGGGGAAATAAGGATATCAAGAATACGACCATGGAATGAGGGCCAGATCTAGGAAACATAGTTACTGCTTTTTTCAGTTATAATTTTCAACCCAGTTATGAAAAGCATTTCATACTCTTATTCTGCTAAGTATCTATAGGTAATAGGAGACAAAGAACACTCACCCAGAATTTGGCCAGTGAGTTGCTTCTCCATAGCTGTAGTTGACAAGATCACACTTATGGTTTATAACTTCTATCATCTATTAAAAAGATGAATAATCTAATTTAGGAAGCAATGTACAGAAACAGACATGACAGTAAAATAAAGGCATAGAATCCCACAGTTTCTTAATCAATCATATTCTAACTTAAATCCAAATATATGTTACTTCTAAGCAAATGGTTAATAAACTTTTAAAAAGGTAGGGGAGACAGCGTGTAGTAAATATCTATAAAAACCAAAACTAGAGACCTGGCCAGTGAGGCTCAATTGGTACATAGTCGCATACACCAAAAGTTTGTGAGTTCAATTCCTGGTCAGGGCACATACTAGGTTTTGGGTTTGATATCAAATCGGGATCTGTAAGAAAGCAACCAATCAATGTTTCTCTCTCACATCAATGGTTTTCTCTCTCTCCCCCTCTCCCTCTCTCCCTCTGTCTCCCTTAAATCAATAAAAGCATGTCCCTAGGTAGGGATTTTTAAAAATTACAAAAACAAACAAAAACCCACACACAAAACAAAACTACCATTTGCAGATCGGAATAGGGGAGAGGAAGAGAAAATGGAATGGTTCTTACCAAAATTAAATTAAAATATGATTCATATTAAAATAAAATGTAGAGTGTTAGTTAAATTCTTCTTAGGCTAATGGAGTAAGATGGTAAAGAGGCCTTTTTGGTTGTTTTAAAGTACCTCAAAATAGCTTGTTAGGAGATTTAGTAGAAATGCGAAGTATAATATAAATATTTGTATATTTTCCAAGAAACTTTATCCTAATAATTTTAACAAAATAACTGAAAAAAATACTCTTGGTAAGCCCAAAGCACTTTATAAACCTAAAAATATCGCAGATCATCAATTATTAATCTTCTCAATCAACACCTCACAAAAACTCACAGCTCTTATAAGGCCTGTGCCTGTTTCCATTGTGCTCAGTCTTGTATCGCCAATCTTGATTGAAAGAATTTGGGCACCAGGAGCCACACCATTCCGTTCAGGTTCTTCTGGAAAATGCCCAGCAGCTATACTAGCTACATGAGTTCCATGAGCTCCTAGAGGCAAAAAGAGGGGAACAGGACAAAATATTCTCATAGATTCAAAGTTCTAACCATTCAATTTTTATATTAATCATGATAAAAATAATAAGAATATACCCTCACCTTAATAGTTAATAATATATTCCCTTAATTTTCTTATCAATAATTCACAAAAAATGAAAACTCTTTGAATTCCATACACTATTCTACTACCCTATTCATTGAGAGCAAAAATGCAATTCACAAGGATGAGGAAGTGTTTGCAATATATATAATTGACAAAAAACTTATATCCAGAATGTAACCTTCAAATCCAAAGGAAAAGAAGGAATGTGAAAGAAAAATGGGTGAAACACTTAAAAAGCATTTCACAAAAGAGGAATTCAAATGACTCATAAATATATGAAAATATGTTCAACTTCATTAGTCTATCTGAGAAATACAAATCAAAGCCACATACCTTTCAGATGGCTACAACTGTAAGGCTGACTGACAACAGCAACCATGGATGGGGATGTGCATTCACACAATGCTAGTGGAAGAGTAGACTAGCATTTTGGAAAGCTGCACACAGGCATACCCTATGACTTAGCAATTCCACCTCTAGCTATGTACCCAACAGAAATGTGTGCACAGTAAAAAACAAATGCAAAATTGTTCATGGCAGCATTGCTTATAAAATTAAAAAACTTGAATGAATACATGCTGTATTTACAGAATTAAATATTATACAGCAATAAATATGAACTTCTATACCAGCCGTGGGCAAACTACGGCCCGCGGGCCGGATCCGGCCCGTTTGAAATGAATAAAACTAAAAAAAAAAAGACCGTACCCTTTTATGTAATGATGTTTACTTTGAATTTATATTAGTTCACACAAACACTCCATCCATGCTTTTGTTCCGGCCCTCCGGTCCAGTTTAAGAACCCATTGTGGCCCTCGAGTCAAAAAGTTTGCCCACCCCTGTTCTATACACTATAGGATGAGGCACACAAAAATAAGGCTTATTTAAGTCACACACAAAAGGGTATATAATGAATAATCCACTTATATAAATGGAAATATCACCATAATAACATTGAACCATGTGCAATTACCACTATTTAATCATTTCTGATCCATAAACAGCAATACCAGATGGTTCAATCTAATGTGCTAATAGAAATAAGGACAATAGTTAACTTTGGGAGGGAGGGTGTGTTAGTAGTTAGGAAGAGACATAATGGGAGCCTTGCCAATGTTTTTATTTCTTGACTTGGGTGGTGGTTAGACAGCATATTCACCTGTGATAATTCAATGCATATACGATTTGTGATTTGTATACTTTTCTCTATAAATGTCATATACCAATGAAGTAAACAAAAACAAAAAAATTGGGCCTTTTAATTGAAAAGTTTTTTAAAAGACATGGGTAGAGAGAAATGTCACACTGCTGTCAGATAAACAGTAAAACAAACATAATGATAAATTACAACTGGCACTGGGCCTTAATGTTTGAGTGACACTGGAATAGTTGGAGCTCCAGGAGAAATGAGAGAATAAGACTCTTCCAACTGGGTCTGCTGCTATGCTGAGACTCCTCTACTATAGACAACTGTTGTTCTGTAAGAATATGGATCCAACATTACCAATTCTTCCTGTCTTATTTTTTTCCAATAAAAACAGAAAAGCTGGAGCCCTGGTCAGTGTTCTCAATGGTTAGTGTCCACTCCACCTGTGCACAGAAGGATCGTGGGTTTAATTCCCTGTCAAGGGCATGTACCTGGGTTGCAGGTCCGATGCCCAGCCCCTGTTGGAGTGCATGACAGAGTCAACCAATAGATGTATCTCTCTTATATTAATGTTTCTCTCTTTCTCCCTCCCTTCCACTCTCTCTCAAAAAATCAATCAATGGAAAAAATATCATCAGGTGAGGATTAACAAAACAAAAATAAAAAATAGGAAAGTTGGATTTTAATGTAATCTCCCCAACCAACCCCCCCCAAAAACTTTGTCACCACCACCACCTATCAGTTAGAATGGCTAAAATTAAGTTTACTGGCCACACTATGTGGGGACAAAGAATATGGAGCTTCTGGAGCACTCATGCTCTGCTGGTGGAATGCAGAGTGTACAGCCACTGCAGAAAACAGCCTGGGAGTTTCTTAAGTTAAACATATGCCTACTGTAACTAACCAGTTCTCCTAGATATCATTCCAAGTTAAACAAAAACATATTTCCACACAGAGACTTGTAAACAAATGTTGAAACAATGCAAATGTCCACCAGAAGGTGAATGGATAAACAAACCATGATGTACTCACATCATGAAATACTATTCCTAAATAAGGAATAAGCTATTTATAATCATAATATAAATAAATTTCAAACCATTACTCTGAAATAAGACTGGCCAAAAAAAAACAAAAACATATTCTTATTCCACTTACATAAAATTCTAGAAAATGTAAACTAATCTAGAGTGACAGAAAGCAGTTCTGTGGCTAGCTGGGGTTGCGGGTGGAGACAGGGCTGGATTATACAAGAAGACAAGCAAACTGTGGGTGTGATGGAAATGTTCATTATCTTGATTGTGGTGATGGTTTCCTGGGAGTATGCATCTTTCAAAACTTATCAAATTGTGCGTGCGCACACACACAGTATATATTGTGCTTTAGCTATTCAGCTATGTCTTAAGTTGGGGAAGGGGGTGATAAAGAGTTGTCTTTCACACTTTGGAAAGTATAGGATTGTCTAACCTATACTGTGTACCTGAAACTAATGCAAAATAATAAATATAAACTGTAGCTAAAAAATGAAATTTAAATTAAAAAAAAATAAAGTCTTCTGACCGCATTCCCTTTGCTCCTTCACCAGGAATAACCACTATCCAGAAGTTGGTGTGCATTTTCTTACATCTATATTGTTACCATATACACACACATATCCATAAACACTGTGTAGTATATGGCATATTTTACACACGTTTTATCATTAATATATTTAAAATTTATATATTTGAGATATAGGTATATAAAAATTTGTTTTGATTGCTGTATAATATTCCACAGTATGAATAACACAATTTTTTTAAAAAATTATTCTTTTGTTGATGGGTATTTAGATTGTTTCACCTGACAGTACAATCAGGTAAAAAGATCTTTACTATAGCATTTGGTGTCATTTCAAAAACAGTTTGAATTTCTCTCAGATTAATATTTGGAAGTGAAATTACTGTTCTTTAGATGAATTATGCTGATGGATTTTTTTTTGTGGTTGGACCATGTTTATATTCTTGGAAGGGATCCTACATGACTATGATTTTAAGGAACAACACTTTGCCAAGGAACCAAATTACATCTATTATTCCAGACCTAGTTCTTCAGTTGGAATCTCTAAATTCTCTATGAGGCTGCTTTTGGCTACAGAAATTTATCATCTTGCACTTTGTAAATTTAACTCTAATTAGCATATCTGAAACAGAATACCTCCACTGGTCACAATAGAGAGTAAGTTTCCATCATCATATATATTAACGGAGTAATTCAACATCTCAGCTGTGCCAAAAGAACTATATTCTTGGGCTTCTTTGTAGTTTCTCAATACAGTAGATTTACTCAAGTCCCCGTCTTCATTCGAATCAATGCAGGCTCTGTAAATTCAGAATATAGAATAGATAATGAAATCTATTGTCTTATCTTCCAGAAAACTACATAATGTTGCTTCTCAGGTATATTCTTACTATCCTATCTGTTTCAACCACAGCAAACACAGTAACTGCCTGGTTTAAATTTCTCTGTTTCACAGTCATCAGCAAAGATTAGGTAAGGTAGTGTCACAAAATTCCAGGCAGGAAGCCTTACAGCCCACATAAGAAATTAGAACAAAGCTTAGCCTAGAGCTTTAGAATATTTTTAGGATGATTTTCACATATAGCCTAGGCCTTACTTCCTGCTTCTTCTAGAACTGGCTGCTGGACCCACTGTGTATGCAAGCTCCTTAAAGCAAGTACTATTATTGAGCCACCATCCCACAGTTGTAAGCCTTAGGCAAACATATTTAACAAAAAGCATTTTCTACATAGTTTATGGTTGTCCTATCTGCTCTTTCCCAGTTTAACTTTTTAATTGTATAGAAGCCATCTATCTATACTAATAAAAGGGTAATATGCTAATTAGACCAGATAGACCAGACATCTTCCAGACGTCCCTCCAGACAAAGCCGCAGCGGCTACAAGGGCCAAGGAGGGCCGGCGGCCGGCAGAGGCAGTAGCAGTGGGGTGATGGAGGAGGCACCTTCCCATGATCAGCCCCGTCGCCTCCCACAGAGAAAGGCCAGACTTCGGCTTAGGCCTCATCCCCAGGAAGCGGGCCTAAGCTGTTAGTAGGACATCCTAAGGGCTCCCAAACTGTGAGACAGGGCAGGCCAGGCTGAGGGACACTGCCCCATTGCACAAGTTTTTGTGCACCAGGTCTCTCATCTATATATATAAAACCCTAATATGCAAATAGACAAAACAGTGGAACAACTGAACAACCCGTTGCTATGATGTGTGATGACCACCAGGGAGTACACGCGGAACATGGCAGGTGTCGGCAGCAGGCAGCAGAGCGCAGAACAAGGCAGGCGATAGCTATGGTGGGATGGTGGAGCAGGTGAGCATGGGCACCAGACCAATGCAGGGTGCCAGTCACTGTCATCAGGGCGAGCCTTTGGTGGTTACTGAAAATTCTTTGCTCCCATGTGCCATGGTCCCACACAGCGCTTGCACCTGCGGCCGGCGCCAGTCCCACGCACACCTGCTGTCGTCACCTGGCACCAGCCCCGATCACCCCTCAGGGCTTCTCCACCTCCCCCTGCTCCTGAGGGGCAATTGGGGCTGGCAGCCGCCTCTTGCACCCACTGCTGGCAACAGCCCTGCTCGCACCTGCAGCCAGTGCCAGAGCTGCCTCTTGCACCTGCTGCCGGTGCCTGGTGCCGGTCCCGATCGCTTGGTGCCATCAGCAGGTGCCAGACACTCAACGCAGGAGCTGCCATGATGTGCACTGGCCAGCACCATGGATCTGGTGTCGACAAACCAACACTTGACTTCCCCCAAGTGGGACACAGGCCCCACCACCATCCTGGAGCAATATCCCACCAAATCGTAGCCAACGCTGCCGAGACCCCATGGCCAAAAATGCGGCCCACAGCTCAGCCCAACCTGGAAACGCCCGGCTTCCTCTCCCTAGCCTCCTTGCAGTTTCTTCAGCCCAGGAACCCGACTTGCTTTATAGCCAGGTGCAAACATTTCACACTTTTTTATTTTTTTATTTTTTAAATATATTATATTGATTTTTTACAGAGAAGAAGGGAGAGGAATAGAGAGAAACATCAATGAGAGAGAAACATCGATCAGCTGCCTCCTGCATACCCCCTACTGGGGATGTGCCCACAACCAAGGTACATGCCCTTGACTGGAATCGAACCCAGGACCCTTCAGTCCGCAGGCCGACGCTCTATCCACTGAGCCAAACCGGTCAGGGCATTTCACACTTTAAATAAATGTCTGTAAAGCGTTTTCCCGTGCCTCATCTCATTTGATCCTCACAGAAATCCTGGAGTAGGTAGATAGGAGACTCGGTGGAATCCTATTTTTCTTTTCATTAGCGAGAAAACAAAGATTTAGAAAGTTCAGAAACTTGACCCGACTAAAAAGAAGTAAGAAATGGTGGAGGTTGAAAATGATTTCAGGTTTTCTCACTGCACAGAATATAGTCAAACACTGCTGCAGTTAAATATTTTACCCTTTGTTCTCCCTGTGTGATCTACAATAATAATCTGATTCATGTTGATATTTACTGCTGTGTTGCTGACAATTACCTGAAAAAGAAGTTGGGGTGTTTCACTGGGATGGAAAAAGTTTATCTAAATCAGAAAGCAGGTCTAATTAAGCAAGTTTATTCTCTATATATAAAAGGCTAAGTTGACTCACACATGCGCTATACAGATAAAGCTCTCACTGGCACCCATCGCACCCATGTGTTTCCATCTGTCATTGTCGATTGTGAATTTGTTTGACACTTCTATTACAGAGAAAGGGCAAATAGCAATATTAAAATATTTTTTCTAATTAATTTCCTTTCAATGTGCATGAATTCGTGCACTGGGCCACTTGTTTACTATAAACACTAAGGCATGTATATTCTATGAACAAACTACAACAATTTGGAAAGAAGGATCTCTAAAACTGTCAGTTTGTGTTTATTATAGACTTCAATCAATGTGTAGCCAAAATGATTTACAACATTTCAAAAAAACATACAATATAGCAACATATATAAGATTGAACACTTATGAGAAAAATTAGGAAAAGAGAAAACAAGTAGCATGTCAAATGGAGGTAGGACTGAGGTTAAAAGGTAAAATGTATTCCATCAAATCCTCCGTATTTGCAAGACAGAGCAGCACTTTTGGTTCCAAAATAGATGGTTAGTCATTTCTAACCCTCCTGGAAGTCATTTCTAAGCCCTCCCTTTCTTTTGTGCAGCCTATAATGCACTGTAAATTTCTACCAGCTCCTTGTTGTCCTCTGGATCTTCCCCCTCTAACCTTCACCACCACCCCCCCTTTTCTACCCTCTTTGCTTAGCTAACTTTTGCTAATCCTTCAATGAAACCTTTCTTGATGATTCCTAGATGGGTTCAGATGACCCCAATACTTGATTCCACAGGGTCTAGGCTCCATGGAGTAGCTTCTAGAGAGCCCACCTACTCAATGAAGCTACTCAAATATTTGCCAAATGATGAAATAACGGATGAATCAACACTTTTAACAACATTCTCACAGCAAGGGCGGTCAAGATGGTAGTGTAGGTAAATGGGGTACTGGCATCCTCTCACAACCACAGCAAAATTACAACTCAACTATAGAACTATCATTCAGAACTGCCTGAAATCTAGCTGAACATAGTCCTACAACTAAGGATATAAAGAAGCCACATGGAGACTGGTTGGAGGGAAGGAGATGAGAACGAGCTGGTCCCACACCCATGTATGGTGGATAAAAATCAGGAGGGCTACCTTAGCTACAGAGAATACCCTGAGGAGTAGGGATGGGGAGGTGAGGGGTGCCCCAGTCCTCCACCAGCCCCCCAGCCAGAGTTCCAGTGCCAGGAAGAGAACTCCCCATAATTTCTGGCTATAAAGCTCAGCAGGGATTGTTGCTAAATGAAATGGAGGGAGGCTAGAGTCCTAGGTGTTCCTTTAAAGAACCAGCACACAAACTTACTCAGACTCACTCATTCTGAGCTTCAGCGCTGGAGAAGCAACTCAAAAGACACCAAGGACATATGGGAAGGAACTAAATTGTCTGGCATCAGGGCAAGAGCAGGGGTGATGGTTTTCTCACAGGCAAAAGTGCTGGCAAAGGCCACTGTTCCTTTGATGAGCACCCTGTAGCCCCTCCCCCTCCTGAACTGGCAGGTAGGCACCATGTCTGAGTCTCCATCAACATGGCTAACATTATTCACCCCACCCTGGTTATTCCCTGAGACTCCATTCCACCCAAATAGCAGGCCCACCCAGCTGTTTCCAATGCATTTTCCATAAGAATGACTTGTCTTGGATCATGCTTCAGATTTTCCTAAAATCTTTCAAACAAGCAGAATCTCATGGGTGTGCCACATGCTGCTCACTAAATGGCCCCAGGCCTGGCACTAGTGGCAGCTGGCTTTGGTTCACAACTTGGCCTCTGCACCTCCAAGCCCAGCACAAATAGCAGCCACCTACAGATTGTTTTATAGCTCATGCCATGTGGCTGACTTGGCCTGCACCTCCCAGGAGGCCCCAGAGCCAGTGCACCAGGTGGATAGCTTCAGGCCATACAGAAGCAGCATCCAACCACCTCCACAAGCACACACTCAAGGGCCAGACTCAGTGGACATCAGAGCCCTGCTGAAGTTAAGTCCTACTCTGTGGGGTGGGCCCCTACACAGTTGATCCACCATGCTGGTTGCAACCAGTTCTTGCAGCTAATTGGCTTGAGAGTAAACCCCTCCCAATGAGGTGCCCACAGCAATTAAGGTTCAACTATAAAAAGTGTACACAGCCCAAACAGGGAATTGGAGGGGGGAGTGCACCTGGAGTGCCCAGATCAGATGAAAGGGGAGGCTGTGGCACTGAACCCTACAGGACATTACATTAGGCAACCCTACCAAGCCTGGGAGATACAGCAGCTCTATCTAATACATAGAAACAAAAACAGAGAGACTGCCAAAATGAGGAGACAAAGAAACATGTCCCAAATGAAAAAGACCTATATATATAAAAGGCTAAGTGACCAACCAACTGTCCGACTGGCCAGTACATATGACATGCACTGACCACCAGGGGGCAGACGCTCAATGCAGGAGCTGCCAAACTCCGGTGACTTGGCAGCAGCGGTTCTTGGGTGATGCACCCCGGAACCAGAGAGGAGGGAGCCCGATTCCTCACAGGGCTGCGCAATTCCACCTCCGGCCGTGGGATACATTGTTGCTGGGGCACTGTCGGCTCCAAATCTGGTTTACTACCAAGCTGCGGTGACTTGGCAGCAGCGGCTCTTGAGTGACGCACCCCAGAACCAGAGAGAAGGGAGTCCGATTCCTCACGGGTCCATGTTACTCCATCTTCGGCCGTGGGTTATGTTGTTGTTGGGGCACTGTTTGCTAATATTTCTTCTAATTAATTTCCTTTCAATGTGCATGAATCTGTGCACCAGACCAATAGTAGAATAAAACTCCAGAAAAAGAGCTAACCAGATGGAGACAAGCAATCTATTAGATGCAGAGTTCAAAAATTAATTATGAAAATGCTCAATGAACTCCAGCAAAGAGTAGCTGAACTTAGTGAGAGCATCAACAGCTTAAAATAAGGACATAGAAACCATAAAAAAGAAACAGTCAGAAATGAATGATACATTAACTGAAACGAAGAATTTACAGGGAATCAACAGTAGAGTAGATGAAGCTGAGAATCAAATCAGTGATTTGGATAATAAGAAAGTAAAAAAATACCCAGGCACAACAGCAAAAGAAAAATGAATTAAACAAATGTAGGATATTGTAAGGAGCCTCTAGGTTAACTTCAAGTGTACCAACATTTGAATCATGGGGGTGCCAGAAGAAAAAGAAAGAGAGATAACGCAAGAAACTGAAAACCTATTTGAAAAATAATGACAGAAAACTTCCCTAACATGGTAAAGGAAAAGGCATACAAATCCAGGAAGTGCAGAGAGTCCCAATAAGATGAACTCAAAGTGACCCACATCAAGACACATCATAATTAAAATGCCAAAGATAAAGACAAAGAGAGACTATAAAAAGCAGCAAGAGAAAAGTAATTAGTTACCTACAAGGGAGCACCCATAAGACTGTAAGCTAATTTCTCAATAGAAATTTTGTAGACCAGAAGGGATTGGCAAGAAATATTCAGTGACAAAAAGCCAGGATCTACAACCAAGATTACTCTACCCAGCAAAGCTATCTTTTAGAATGGAAGGACAGATAAAAGATTCCCAGATAAGAAAAAAAGCTAAGGAGTTCATCACCACCAAACCAGTAATACGTGAAATGTTAAAGGGTCTTCTTTAAGAAGAAAAAGAAAAGATAAAAATTGAATCTAAAAAACCAAAATAAACAGAACAGAAACAGACTCACAGATACAGAGAACATTTTGATGGTTGTGAATGGGGATGGGTGAAAAAGGTGAAGGGGTTGGGAAGTACAAATTGGTAGTTAGAGAATATTCACAGGGATGTAAAGTACAGCACAGGAAATGCAGTCAACAATATTCTAATAATATGTATGGTGTCAGATGGGTACAAGATTTATCAGGATGATCACTTAGTAAGTTATATAATGCCCAATTTTGATTCAGTTGTACACCTGAAACTAATATAATATTGTATGTCAACTGTAATTGGAAAATAAAAATGATTTCAAAAATTATCACAGCAAATACAGTGATGCATTTCACAGATCAGTTTCTTATAACCACCATCAATATAAAGTGACTCAACAATTCAAATATGCTATCAAAATAAACATAAATATTAGTAACTTCAATAATAACTCCATGAATGTGGTTCAAGGTTAAAACCTTTCTGAAGGTCTGGTTGGCTTAATTCAAGGAACAGTTGTCAGAATACAGAGAAAGGGAATATGAAAATGAGGTTCATGGAAAAAATTAGGGATTTAGGGTTTATAAATTCCTAAACATTTTGAATACATTTGTTTAATTTTCTATGGAAAAAATCCACAGCTTTCATCAAATCTAAAAAAAAAAATCCCAAAAAACAAAAAACCTGAGATAGCAAAATAAAAAACTATTGAAAAGAAACAAATCAATGGTCTTTCCTTTATGTAATCTTCTATAAATACATACTACTTCTCTCAACCAGTTTTTTGCTCCATAACGATATAGTGAGTTTGACACCATACCTCCTGAGCAGGGGTCCTCAAACTACGGCCCGCGGGCCACATGCAAATACAAATATTGTTATTTGTTCCCGTTTTGTTTTTTTACTTCAAAATAAGATATGTGCAGTGTGCATAGGAATTTGTTCATAGTTTTTTTTAAACTATAGTCTGGCCCTCCAACGGTCTGAGGGACAGTGAA
Organism: Myotis brandtii; assembly: GCF_000412655.1. Taxonomy (NCBI): domain Eukaryota; kingdom Metazoa; phylum Chordata; class Mammalia; order Chiroptera; family Vespertilionidae; genus Myotis; species Myotis brandtii. The sequence continues at coordinate 2,112,166 of NW_005354010.1, forward strand.
CTGGCCCCCGGCTTAAAAAGTTTGAGGACCCCTGCTTAAGAGTATAGTTATATTAGGTTATCTACTAAGTGCAGATATGTGGGTTTAACAATTACTGGAAATGTGGCAGGGGGAGGATAGACTTGGCATTCTTTGTGAAACAAAAACAAAACAAACACATGATACTTAAGGTCACTTTACTCTCCCTCAGAAATTGCTGTGTCTAAGTTCGCCTTAGGTGATGTGGAGTTTTTAAGATTCTCTGAAAAAAAATTCTGGATCTAACTCTGAAATGAGGTGGGGAGATTAAAGCCCTAAGTGAGATATTATGATGCTTTAAAAAAAGGTATTCCCAGTAGCACTTGAAGCATAATTCTGCTACATTTCTCACTCATAATATTTTCTAAAATGTTACTCTAGTGATTTCAGATTGCATTTCATTTAATGTTTGATTAAACATCATTTCCAACAGAAAAATTCTAAAGGTGTCTTAGAATACTGTTGACAACCTGTTATAATTTATCACTTACTCTGTCAACTGCCTTAACGACCAAGTAAACCTTCTGGAAACATACACTGGCACCCTGGACCTCGTGATTCTAGATTCCCTTCCCTGAGGACAAAGTAGCCTGCAGTTTTCAGTCATGTAAAATACTGTAATTGAAACCACCTATTGCCCCACTATGCAATCCCTACTAATTTTATAGTATTTCTTTCAGTCCTTCTGTAGTACATTTTCCCCACATATACTCAGTTTTGTATCTAGTATTTTCCTCACATTTAACCTTGACTCCTCTCCCACAATAAAATTCACCTAAGCCTTATCACTAGGAATGACTATCTCATGTTACACTATGTAGAGGATATACCAAATTTTGCTAAACCATACCTTTGAACACTTTTTATGTTACAATCACTATGATCAAAGCTTTCTGCATAGCTTTGTAGGAAAAAAAAATGTTCACAAATGTGTGTACACTTACATGTATTCACACACCCATACAACATAACTGAATACATGCAAAAACTACATTAATATTTAATATCATCTGAATGAAAAATGCAAATGGAGCAGGAATTTCTCATTCAATTAAAAATTTATACCAATTGTCAGAGATGAGATAGTACTGACATCCATAGGAGGAAATACCTCCTTTAAGAAGGGTACATTGTAAAGTAAACAATCTGAGAAAAGTAATCAAGTCATCATAGCTTGTCCTGTATCTTGGGAAATGATTCTCTGCATATGAATAGGGACTCAAACTACAAAGCTATATTTGATTTCAAGTTTTAGGGGTTTAAAAAAATTAAAATATAATTCTATCCAAAGCAAAAGAAACAAAAAAAGGAGTTTTAAGGAAAGCCTCTGGTTTACTGCTGGTACCCTGAAACACACATATGCCTATATATCTGTGTTAAGAACACATTCCTATTTCCATGCAGATAGTTTTCAAGAAGTCATACTACCAACTCCAAGAAATGTATCTGTAGTGTGCAATTCTACTAAGAAAAAAACTGAAAATGTGTAGGATAAGTAACTTAGTATAAAACATCAATATTACTATTATTAGTAACAGCAGCAAAAGCTTACATTTATTGAGTGCATACTGTGTCTAGAAACAAAATTAATTTTTACAAAATCCTCTAGGAAAGTAGTATTATTATCTCAATTAACAGATGAGAAAACAGGATTAGAGATATTCAAGGTCAAACAGCTAGGATTCCATCTTAGAAATCTGTATCATACCACCTGTATTATAATGCCTCACTTCAACTTAGCCACCTTGTCTCAATTTAGATATCTTCATTCAGCTTTCCTTGCTTGCCCAAAGTAGATGCTTTGCAATATTCTCTTGAAGTTACTTTCCAAATTGCCCAACTTCAATCAGGAACACTTTTATATATATATCAATTATTAAACTGATAAATTCTGGTTACTGATAACTATCTGGTTAGTGAAATAAACTTTAAACGAAAAAGAGTCAGGTTTAGTGTCTAAAGTACTAAGAAGTTCAAAAGGCTTATCCAAACTACCCAAAAGCCAATTTGGCTTTCAAATAGTTTTGCTTAGTGATATTAATGTAATAATAAACCAAATCTCTGGCAGTTTTGAGGGTTTAATGTCCTTCAGGGTAGACAAAAAATATTTTGACATGAAGAGCTATCTATTGTATACTAATATATAAATGCCTAAGCGCCTGGAGCAACCCAAGCAACCAGAATAACTGGTCGCTATGACGCGCACTGACCACCAGACGCTCAACGCAGGAACTGCCCCCTGGTGGTCAGTGTGCTCCCATAGTGGGAGCGCTGCTCAGCTGACCGATGGGCGCCAGATGCAGGGCTCATGCAGGCACAGCAGGCTGGGATGAGCTGGAGTGGCAGCCAAGAGCGACAGGCAGCACTGCACTGCTGGTTTTGGCCCAATCCCCACAGGCCATGCCAAGGGACCCCACCGGTGCATGAATCCATGCACCGGGCCTCTAGTAAAACACATGAAGTTTACCTCCAGACTTCACCATCGTGCCATACCAAGCAGTCATATACAGGGCCAGGATCACTAAATTTTTTCTCAAAAGAATTTAGCAATTCCACTTGACTTTGAAGCTCCTCTTTGATTAGTTTATTTACCTAATCAATGGGAAAATACATTAATATTAGTATATTTTGTACTCTTGAAAAGTTGTATTAACATATAACCACAGACATTGTGACCTAACAATAGTTATTTTACCCTGGAAAATTTTAAGAAATTTTTCTTTTTATATCTATGCAACTTGTAGTTCAATTTAATGATGCAAGCATCAATTAATATATTAAACATTTAAAAAATAATACTTCTTTTACTCAATCTTTCATTCACTCACTCCACCCACTTCGAGAAGGACACTATGTTTTATGTTGGTGATATCATTTGGCCAAAACATGTTTTCGTTACATATCCTTTATCTACATTACTCATTTTCAAAAGTAATTATAAAATTGCTATAAATAGGTTATCAACTTTTTCATTTTTATATTGGGACTGTTTCCATTTAAAATCTGTTTCTTAAGAACCCAATAATAGGAACCATAAACTATCTTATCTCTTTTAGAATATACTACGTTAAGTATATACTATATACATTATCATGTACATATAAGCTATTTAACCATTTTGATCTACAATAATGAGAATTTCATATGCTTCAACCTAAGTATGTTTTAACTACATACTACATTAGACTGCTGTACATTCACCTGAATGGTTCTAGTGAATAAAAATTTAATTTTTATAAATTCCAAAAATTTTAAGATATCTACACCCCTATGTTCATTGCAGCATTATTTACAACAGCCAAGATATGAAAGCAAATTAGGTATCCATCAATCGGTAACTGGATAAAAAAAGATGTGATAGATATATACAATGAACTGTTACTCAGCAATAAAAAAGAATGAAATCCTGCCATTTGTGATAACATGAATGGGAAGGTATTATGCTCAGTGAACTAAGTCAGACAGAGAAAGACAAATACCAAAGGTTTCACTTATATATAGAATCTAAACACACACACACACACACACACACAAAGAATATTCAAAATAGTATTTTTCACAATAGCCAAAAACTGAAAACAAAGAAAATAACAATATGTAGAATGGATATATACATTTGTGCTGTATCCAACAAATATCAAGGGAAATGAACAAACTATTTCAACACCCCAAATATGGATGAATCTCACAAATATACTGCATGAGATCAGCTACACATGAAAGAACGCACACTGCATGATTCCAGTTTACAAACTTCAAAATAGGCAAAATCATTCAATAGTTTTAGAAGTTAAGCCCTGGCCGGTTTGGCTCAGTGTCGGCCTGCAAACTGAGGGGTCCCGGGTTCGATTCCAGTCAAGGGCACATGCCCGGGTTGTGGGCTCAATCCCCAGTGGGGGACTTGCAGGAGGCAGCCGATCCACCATGATTCTCTCTCATCACGGATGTTTCTTTCTTTCTCTCCCTCTTCCTTCCTCTCTGAAATCAATAAAAATATATTAAAAAAAAAAGAAGTTAGGATGGTGGTTGCCTTTAAGAAGGAACAAGAAAGCAGTAACTAGGAAGAGGCATGAGATGCTGCTGCTAATATGTGATGTTCATTTTGTGATAATTCATGACTACACACTTAGATTTAAGCACTTTACATGTTCTTATATGCTCAATAAGTTTTTAAAAATTAGTACATATGTGAACTGATTTCAGATAAACACTAAAGAAAAAATGAGTAAAACTAAACAACTTAAAACTTGTGGGAAAAAACAGTCTATTCATAATTCTCTAAGAACTCTATGGTACAGGGTCCTATAGTAATGTTTAAATAAAAATGACGAGAACCAACTTGAGAAGGGCAATTGTTGGCAACATCAAATTCTTCTTGTTTTCTACAAGCTTCTGCCAGGGCCATTCTGTGAACAGGGTCCCAGATTTTTTCCTTCCGTTCTTTCTGTAAATACAGAAAAATTACCTCCCAATGAGGTTGACAGATATTCAGGTAAACCTAGGCATTCATTCATATGTGGACCTAGTTATCAGCTCTGATGCTACATGATTCTCATAAGGAGGATAAAAAAAATCATTTATAATCAAGTTGATAAAGCAATGAATGGATTATTAAAAAATGATTTCATTCACTGCATCTAGGTTTTAAGAGAAGCTTATCAAAACACACCCAAATGTATTTTTATGCATTGTATGCCACAATTTAAAACCTTCAAAGAGTAAATAATACAATGTCAGATAACTGAATTCCCAGTCAATGAAAGTAAAAAAACAAACATACCTGTATTTTGGGACCTTACAGAACTGAGAAATGTCTCAAGATAACTAGAAGCATAGGATCCAGGAGGAAGACTGCAGCAGCATTTTGATGGACATGCAGGCTTCCTTAATTTCCCCCCTCTCTGGCATATTAATTTCTGATCCTCTTTGACTTGATAGGTTTATTTTTTACTAAAATTGATCTTACCTTAATTTCCATTGTCTTTAACCCATGGTGCCTCCCAAAGGAAAAGTCCTTTCCAGTAAAATAAGCAACTTGACTGAGCTAAGGAGTGTGGGGTTCAGCTTTAACTTTATCACTCTATTTTTGTATGTTAATTTATACCTAATCAACACAGTTGATTAAATTTAATACAGTGCATAAAAACATTGTGCTGTATATGTGTACTTCAGCCTGAAATTTTAAAATAAAATAGTACCAAATAAAAGTTAGGTGCATTATTTTTGTAATAATGATTGGAATCTAACAAGTATTGATTATTATAAATGTAATATATCTTCTTATGGTCCATAGACCCCTGGAGAAGCAGATAATGATATTATGATTAGATAAAAGGACCCAGAGGTCTTACCCTTCAGGCTCATTTTCAAGGTTTACATCTCATTTTACAGTTGAAGCCCTGAACCCTGTCTACATCAGCAACTAGTATCATAGCCATCTTCTACAGTGGCACTGTCAAATACGGGAGCCACTAGCCACATGGTGCTTTTTAAACTGAAATTCTAAAATATTACATCAGTTAAAATTTCAATTCCTTAGTCATACTAGTCACATTTCAAGTTCACAATAGCTACCTGTGGCTAGTGACTACCATAATGGACAAATATTGAACATTTTGAACATTTCCATCATCACTGAAAGGTCTACTGAATAGTGCTGCTTTAAAGCAGGCTCCTTATCCCTCTATTCACAGCTCTACTTCTCTAATGACAGATTTGTGCTTCCTATACTGCAGCTGCTTTAGGTTTGAGTAACACTTTCCTTAATACTAAATGATAACTAACTGGAATCAAGGCTAATCTATGGAAAAATAGGACAAATGGTCATAAAAGCTAAAAAGTATGGCTTTTAAATCAACTGTCTTTAATCGTTTTGAGGTTTAAAAAAAAAGTCTTTCAAAAATCCAATGAAAGCTATATGCCATTTCCCAGAAAAACACAAATGCACAAACATTTAATACAATTTCAGTGTATCGAGTTTCCCTAAGCTTATGCATGTGTTCAATATTAAGGACAGTGACTTTAATAGGTAAAATTCCATTGAACAGAATCTTTCTTTAAGAAGTCATTGTTTGAAAGTCTCCCATCATCCAAAATAATTAGAAGTTAGTGAGAATTAATAATTTTTTTCTTCAGTAGGAATAAAATTTGAGAAAGGAGATAAGTCAGTGATACTAGATTGAACATCACCTGTATCCTTTCCTTGAGGGCCTTTGGATAGAAGTCGTAGCCATTTTTTATGCCAATATGATATCTGCCTGAGGGATTTGTCCAGCTTGCAGGAATCTATAGAAAAAAAAGTAAATTATTGATGCACTAAATGCTTCCCAATTCCAACGACTTACTTACTGGAGAAAAATGTATTTCACTTCTATCCTAATGACTCAACTTGGGTGATTAGGCTCACATACTAGAGCACTATTTTTAATATTCTAAAGTGCCACTTAAATCTCTCTCTGGCTCCTTTTATCTCAGCCATAAATAAGATGGTTCAACTAGAATAGCCTTCATTTACACAATGCTTCATAGTTAATAAAGTGCTTTCAACATGTGCAACCTTATTAAATCACTAAGATCTTTAGTTCTTAAGTATCAAAGACACCTCACCTCTCCCTTCATCATTCTATTGCCCATCAAATAGTTGGGAGGGGAAGCAATTTACAGAACCTCTTAATCTTCGATTTCTCATTAATAACAAGAGCTTCATTGGGCTCTAAGATATAACAGAGATAATGTCTAGAAACTAAGTAAGAGCTCTTTGTGTTAGTAAGAAAAAAGTTCTATAAGATCATTTTAATTATATATAACACTAGAGGCCTGGTGCACAAAAATTCGTACACTGGAGGGCGGTTCCCTCAGCCTGGCCTGCCCCCTGGGATCCCTCAGGGGATGTCCTAAGCCACAGTCTGGCCCCACTCTGTGGGAAGTGACCAGGAAGATCAGGAGAAGGTGCTGCCCCCATCATTCCGCTGCTACTGCCAAAGCTGGCCACCGTTGCCAGGGCTACTGACCCTCAGCCCTGGCTTCTTAGCACTGGCCCCGCCTCCTGCCCACTTGTGTGTGTGTGGGGAGCAAAGGGGCCAGGCTGGCTGTGGGAGGGGCTGTGGGAGGTTGAGGCACCTAGGTCACACCCTGTCCAGCCTCTGCGGAGGCTCCAGGACCGCAGGCCGCCCCGCCTCTGCAGATGGAGGGGCCACGTGGCAGCGGGTGGGACCAGCCCGCCTCTCCCAGTGCCGCATCTGCAGATGGAGGGGCCACCCGGTGTGCGTGGGACTGGCCTGGGCCCTCGACACCGTTGCCTCTCTTGCGCCACCGGGCCTTGGCCCTCGCAGCTGCTATGACTTTGTCCGGAAGACGTCCGGTCTAATTAGCATATTACCCTTTTATTAGTATAGATTTAATAATAATCTTATCAACTATCTCAAAGTATTTAAAAATAACATTAAAGCTTTTAACTAACAGAATGATGTAAGCAGTATGGCCAGTTTTACAAATGGAGAAAGCAAAAAGAAATTAAATTGCTTGCCCAAATGGAAAAGTAGGAAAGAAAACTGGAATATGGTTCTATTATGGAAACCAAAATATTCAGCATAAAATTCAGAGTATGCAATTTACAGTCATATAAACCTGGCTATGAATCCAACCTCTTAACTAGGTGGGAACCACAGGCTTCTAGCTCCTCATGTTTAAAAGGAAGAAAATAATCCCTACCTTATGATTCTCATGAATAACAAAATGCACTGAACATCAACCAAGTTGAAATGTCAATAAGGAAAATGTGGAGGATTCAGACTCTTTGTAATCATAGGACCTATAATCACTAAAAACAGCTTTTAAATGTATATAAATTATGAGGTCAAACTCTCAACCACTCAGAGTTGGTTCACTCATCAATTCTCATTTATGCAATATCCTTAACCAACTCATCCCCACATCTCTCATCAAATTGTTCCCCAGATAAGAAAGTTTGGGATGAAATTTTCTCACAACTAAATAAGAAAAAAGAATCACTCACAAAAATTAAAAGATATACTGACCTTTTAAAAGCCTGCATATCAGTAATCATTTCTGAATGAATTGGACTGTCTGGATTATGAAACATTTCAACTATGTTGGCATATAAACTAGCACTTTTCATTCAAAACTGAACCTTCTTTAGACAATAGGAATTCTAAGCTCTAATGTTCTTGCAATAGCTGATGATGTAACAATAATAATAAAGTGTTGCAACAACAAAACGTTAAGTAGTCACTAGTTGGCAAATTCAAAGAATATTTAATCACAGGCGTGTTACTACACAATGGACTTTGTAACCCTAGGTTAGTGGCAACTTCTTTTACTAAGAGATTACAAAAAGCCCTGAACTATCAAAGGATTTAATGCATGGGTGGGAACCTTTTTTCTGCCACGGGCCATTTGGTTATTTAATAACATCATTCTTGGACCACACAAAATTATCCACCTAAAAATTAGCCTGCTAGTCAGGGTGATGTGGCTCAGTAGTTGAATGTCAACCTATGAACCAAGAGGTCACCAGTTCGATTCCAAGTCAGGGTACATGCCAGGATTGCAGGCTCTGTCCTCATTAGGGAGCATACAGGAGGTAGCTGGTCGATGTGTCTCTCTCATCAATGTTTCTCTCTCTCTCTCTCTCTCGAAAAATCAATAAAAACATATTTAAAAAAAATTAGCCTGCTATATTTGGTCAAACATTTAATTAAATCACCCCTTAATGCAGCGGTTCTCAACCTATGGGTCGTGACCCCTTTGGGGGTCGAACGACCCTTACATATTGTTTTTGTGATTAATCACTATGTTTTAATTATGTTTAATTTGTAACAATGAAAATACATCCTGCATATCAGATATTTACATTACGATTCAAAACAGTAGCAAAATTACAGTTATGAAGTAGCAACGAAAATAATTTTATGGTTGGGGGTTACCACAACATGAGGAACTGTATTAAAGGGTCACGGCATTAAGAAGGTTGAGAACCACTGCCTTAATGCCTTGTCAGGGCCAGACCAAATGATTTCTTGGGCCTTATATGGACCTCAGGCCAGATGTTCCCCACCCCTGATATTAGAATAAGTAATTACAAGAACTGTGAAATGAACAGCTGTTTATTTAATTACAATTACTTAAAATATGTGTAATATAGCCCTGGCCAGTGTGGTTCAGGTGGTTGGAGCAACATCCTGTGCACTGAAAGGTTGTGGGTTTGATTCCCCATCAGGGCACATACCTAGGTTTGATCCACAGTGAAGGCGCATATGGGAGGCAACCAATCGATGTTTCTCTCATATCTTTCTCTCTTTCTCTCTCTCTCTTTCTCTCTCTCTCTCTCTCTCTCTCTCTCGATGTTTCTCTCATATCTTTCTCTCTCTCTTTCTCTCTCTCCACTCCCCCTCTCCTCCCTTTCTCTCTCACACACACACACACACACACACACACACACACACATCCCCTTCTCCTCTCTCTAAAATCAGTAAAATATATCCTCTAGTGAGCATTAAAAATATTTAATTTTTAAAAATAAAGTATATGTAATACAATAAAAATAATCTGATAGACATAACTTATATTTATTTAAAAAAACCAAAATCTGCATGTTCCCTGCAACCAGATACTTTTGTTCTTAAAAGCTTTCTTTTTTATTTTATTTTATTTTTTTTTAAACCTCACTGGAAGATATGTTTACTGACTTTTAGAGAGAGGATGGGGGGAGAGAAAGAAAAACAAACATTGATGTGAGAGAGAAACATTGGTTGCCTCTTGTATGTGTCCTGACCAGGAATCAAACACACAACCTTTTGGTGTATGGGATGAAGATGAAGCTACAACCAAATGAGCCACCCAGCCAAGACAGCAACCAGATATTTTTCTTTCTTTCTTTTTTAAAAAATATATTTTATTGATTTTTTACAGAGAGGAAGGGAGAGGGATAGAGAATTAGAAACATCGATGAGAGAGAAGCATGGATCAGCTGCCTCCTGCACAACCCCTACTGGGGATATGCCTGCAACCAAGGTACATGCCCTTGACCGGAATCGTACCTAGGACCCTTGAGTCTGCAGGCTGACGCTCTATCCAGTGAGCCAAACCAGCCAGGGCCAGATATTTTTCTTTTCAAATCACTACTATGTACTTTCCTCATAGAATACTTTGCCACAAAAATTAAACTTAAAAAAAAAAATCAGAAATTATGGTTCTGATATCTAACCTTAACCAAGTTAGAATAAAGCTAACCATTCTTTATGAGGCAATTATGGAAAACGGCATTTTACCTATTTGAGTATTCTTTACAAATGAAGACATTTTCAGTCTCTTTAAAAATCAAAACTTTATATTTTGACCATTTTAAGTTGGTATCTTTAAAATGGTTTTAAATACATGATCACTATAACATAACAAGACTGATTGTCACACAAGAAACAGAATCTCTTAAATTAGTCATTACATCTCTTTTCCCTGGGTCTTTTAAAGATGCCTAACAAAATGAACATTTTCTTATGAGTCAAGTGTCATCCTTAGTGTTAATGTTCCATGCAGTGAAATCCTATTAAAGAGGTCTTTTTTGCCTCCAAACATCATCACTTTGGGTGTTAGGACTTCAACATATGAATTTTGGGGGCACACAAACATTCAGTCTGTAACACATGAAAAAGGAAGCAAAATATTATTGCCTGCTGTCTGCCTGTGATAGGCAGATTCTAAAATCACCCATGCCCTTGTATAGTATTCTCCGCTTGGTGAAGGCAGGATCTATGAATATCACTCCTGTGATTATGTTATGGTAAGTAATATGGCAAAGATGAAGGATAGTGCAGGTACAATTGTGGTCCCTAATCAAGTGACTGTGTTAATCAAAAGGGAGATTAGCTTTGTGGGTGTGACCTAATGGTGAGCTCTTTAAAAGAGAGACTGAGACCATTCCTGAGGTCAGAGAGATTCTTCTGCTGGCCTTCAATAAGCAAGCTATCAGGACAAAATATATTGTGTCAACAACCATGTGAACTTAGAAGAGGAGTCTCAGATGAGGCCACTGAACCCACCAACACTTGACTGCAGTCTTCTGAGACCATGAGCAAAGAGCCATGCCTGGACATCTGACCCATGGAAACAGTAAGATAAATGTAGGAATGTATATGATTTTAAGCTAATTTTTTGTTACTTTGTTATGCAGCACAGAAAACTAACTCATTGCCACAACAAACTTTTCCAGTAGATAATGCTCAAACATAATTCAGACAGATGGTAAAGAATGGAAAAAGTTAAACATAGCTCTTTACACACATAAATAACCACAAACTTATTTCCCAAACTAATTCTGCTTATTGGTTTAAAACAGGGGTCCTCAAACTACGGCCCGCGGGCCACATGCAAATACAAATATTGTATTTGTTCCCGTTTTGTTTTTTTACTTCAAAATAAGATATGTGCAGTGTGCATAGGAATTTGTTCATAGTTTTTTTTTAAACTATAGTCCGGCCCTCCAACGGTCTGAGGGACAGTGAACTAGCCCCCTGTTTAAAAAGTTTGAGGACCCCTGGTTTAAAAGATGAGTACTGAATAAAAATCAAATTCTTGCCAGCTAACAAACTCATTAGCTAATGCTTCATGAACTGGTCTATGTTTGTTTTCTAATAATTTTTCATATTTTTTGCTTATTCCAGCCTGTCTACCAATTATAAGAAACTAAAGACCTGGTGCACAAAATTCGTACACAGGGGTGGGGATGGGGGGGGTCCCCTTGGTCCAGCCGTGCCCTCTCACAGTCTGGGACCCCACGGGGGATGTCTGTCAACTTAGGCCCAATCCCTGGGGGAGCAGTCAGACATCCCTCTTGCAGTCCAGGGCTCTCGCAGTCCGGGACCCCTTGCTCCTTACCACCCGCCTGCAGCAGAGGAGGGAGAGGCTCCCACCACCATCACTGCACTCGCCAGCTGTGAGCCCAGGTTCTGGCTGAGTGGTGCTCCTGCTGTGGGAGTGCTCTGACCACCAGGAGGCAGCTCATGCATTGAGAGTCTGCCCCTTGGTGGTCAGTGCACGTCATAGCGACCAGTTGTTCCACCATACCATCAGTTTGCATATTAGGGTTTTATTATATGGTTAGATAAGACAAAGCTAATCACTTAAGTCTATAATTATTAAAGCCTAAATATTTCATGTTCAAGTTCCCAGAAGGGCTAGGAAAAGATGAAGGCAAAACTGTCATCTGGTTACTTTTCCCATTTGTCTATTCAAAACTTGAAAGTTTAACAATCTGGCAATCACACTGGGAAACACACACATACACACACACACACACACACACACACACCCATTCTAAGCCTGCTATCAAACAACAAAACAATGACTTCCTCAAAGATGGTCCCTATCAACCCTCACCCTCCTGGTATTCATGCCATTGTAAAATCCCCTCCCCTTAAGTGTGTGCTGGAATTAATGACTCACTTCTAATGAAAAGAACATGGTCAAGTGTCACTTCCAAGATTAAGAACATGACAGAAATAATAGAATATCACTTCTAAGATTAATTTATAAAAAGACCATGGCCTCCATCTTGGGGATTCTTTCTTGGGAGTCCATCCCAGGGGGAAGAGAGCTACATGTTGTGAAGGAGACTCATGGAGAGGTCTAAGTAGCAAAGAATAAGTCTGCCAATAACCACTTGAGCAAGCTTGAAAACTGAATCCCTTCCCCAACAAAATGGAGCATTCCGATGAAACTGCAGCCCTGACCAAGAACAAGCTCAGAAGAGATCTCGAATGAGAGGCACGCAGCTGAGTCACATCCAGATTCCTGACTCACAGACACTGAGATAACAAATATTTATTGTTATAATCATGAAGTTTTAGAGTAATTTGTTATACAGTAATAGCTATCTAATACTCACCATACCATCAAATATAAGCTAAAATTATTAGTTTGAGATGACAATACAAAAAATGAAAAGAAAAAAATCCATGAAAAGATAAAAGCTCCAACCTGAAGCACTCTTCCTGAGAGGCCAATAATTTCACCATCTTTTGGCTCTACTACTGTAGCAGTATTCACATCACCACTTCCTGTTGTGTCAATGATATCAACAAGCTTTGGTTTTCCATCAGATGTAACCTAAAAATTAAAGAGAATTAAAATATGAGTTATAGTTTTAAGTTTTTTTCCTTAAAAAAACGTCAATCCTCGTGTGTATGTGTGTGCACGCGCGCGCGCAGAGGTACACATATATAAAACATCCTATAAAAATCTGCATTTGTTATAAAAAGAACTGAATTGTTTTAAGCCAAAAGTCTGATAATACTAAAAAGAAAATTTACTCATAGGAAACACCACAGAATCCTTCAAGTGGTTTCACATACTTGGTTAATAAATATATACTGAGCATTTACTATAGACCACACTTTGTTTTAGGGTTGGGAATATAATAATGATCAATACACAAAAATCCCTGACCTCACAGATCTTATATTAAACAGTCACTAAACAAGTAAAAAATATAACACATCAGTTGGTGATAACTACTATGGAGACAAGTTAAGCAGGAAAAGGGCACAGGAAGTATGGGAGTTTTTATTTTAATCAAGATGGTCAAAAAGGTATCACCAAAGAGGTAACACTTGAAAAAAGATCTGAAGGTGAGCTTGGAGCTACACAAGACCAAAACTTTAGGGGGAAAATGTTTAATAACATGTCATTATTGGATGCCATAATAAGCACTCAAACTTCATAAATATCCAAATTCAAACTTAACACTAAAACTTGTTTCTCACCAGGCTTTGCCATCTCAGGAAATCAACATACAAGCCAGAAACTTAAAAGTCCTTCTCTGGCTCTTTAGTTTATCCCCCACATCAAATCTGTCAGGAAGTCCTCTTAATTCTACTTCTAAAATATAATTCAAATCCACCCTCTTCTCTTGATTTTCACTATCAGTACCCTCCACTAACCATGCTTTCTTGCCTTCATACTAAAATGCCAGTGTCTCCCAGTGTCCATTCTTGGCCCCCACAGAAATTAATATCCAAACAAACTGTATTATGCCAGTCCTCCACTGAACACCCTGCTATGGATTCACTGTGTGATCAATATAAAAAGCCTTTGCCATATGTAACCCTACAAGAGATCCCACCTCAGAGCAAAAGATTCACAAAGACTAAAAGTGAATGGGTAGAAAAATATATTGCATGCAAATGGAAATGAAAAAAGCTGGGGTAACAATACTCCTATTTGACAAAATAAACTTCAAACTAAAAGCCATAAAGGAGACAAAGAAGGTCATTACATAATATTTAAAGATATCGATCCAACAAGAAAATATAACCTTTGTAAACATATATGCACCCAATATAGGTGCACCTAAATATATTTAATAATAATAATTTAAAACAACAACACCTCTTAGAAAACTTTAAGGGAGAGACTGACAGCAATACAGGTATAGTAGGGGACTTTAACACCCCACTCACAGCCACTGGATAGATCTCCCAGATGAAAAAAGTCAACTATAAGAATTAGAAAGAGAACAACAAAAGCCCAGAGTAAGTTGAAGGAAGGAAATATTAAATATCAGAGCAGAAAAAAATGACACAGAGGCTAAAAAAACACACAACAAAATATCAATAAAATAAAGAGTTTGTTATTTGAAAAGATAAACAAGATTGATGAACTGCTAGCCAGGCCCATCAAGAAACAAAGAGAGAGAACTCAAATAAAATCAGAAATGAAAGAGCTGAAGTAACAACTGACATCACAAAAATACAAAGGATTGTAAGAAAATACTACAAACAACTATATGCCAGTAATTTGAACAACCTGGGTAAAATGGACAAATTCCTAAAAATATAAAATCTTCCAAAACTCAATCAAGAAGACGCAGAAAACCTAAATAGACCTATTATAAGAACAAATAAAATTGAAGCAGTAATCAAAAAAACTCCCAGCAAACAAAAGTCCTTAAGTCTGTATGGCTTCACAGGTGAGTTTTACCAAACATTCAAATAAGAGGTAACACCTAGCTGCCTCAAACTATTCCAAAAATTCTAGAGGGGTGAAGACATCCAAGCTCTCTTTATGAGACCAGCATTATCCTAATTCCAAAACCAGATAAAGATATCACAAAGAAAATTACAAGCCAATAACCCTGTCAAACATAGATGCTAAAATCCTCAACAAGTTATTACAAATCAGATCCAGCAATATATTAAAAAGCTCAGACACCATGACCAAGTGGGATTTATTCCAGGGAAGCAAGACTGTTACAATATATGCAAATCAATAAACGTGATTAATCACATAAACAAAATGAAGGATAAAAACACATGATGATTATCAATAGACACAGAAAAGCATTCAACAAAATCGAGTATCCATTTATTATAAAGACTTTCAGGAAAGTGGGAACAGAGGGATCATACCTTAACATAACTACTACTATGTATAACAAACTTACAGCCAACATTATATTCAATGGGAAAAAACTAAATGTGTTTCCCTAAAGAACAGGAACAAGACAGGGCTGTCTTCTTTCACCACTCTTATTCGCCATAGTACTGAAAGTCCTAGCCACAGCGATCAGACAAGAAAAAATAAAAGAGGCAACCAAACTGGAAAGGAGGAAGTAAACCTGTCATTATTCACAGATGACATCTTATTGCACATAGAAAACCCTAAAGACTCCACCAAAACACCCCCCAAATTTTTTAAAATATATTTTTATTGATTTCAGAGAGGAAGGGAGAAGGAGAGAGAGAGATAGAAACATCAATGATGACAGAGAATCATCAACCACAGCCTCCTGCATACCCCCTACTAGGGAACAACAAACCCACAACCTGGGCATGTGCCCTTGACCAGAATCGAGCCCAGGACCCTTCAGTCCGCAGGCCGACGCTCTATACACTGAGCCAAATCAGCAAGGGCAACCCTGCTAAATTTAATAAATGAATTCCACAAAGTAGCAGGATATAAAATTAACATCCAGAAATGGATGGCATTTTTTATATACCACTCAAAAAGAGAAACTAAAAAAAAAAAACAATCTTATTTACCATTGCAACAAAAACCTAAGAATACTAGTAAACTTAACCTCAGAGATACAAAAATTTGTACTAAAAAAATTGTAAGACATAGGGAAAAAATAGAGAAAGATACAAACAAGTAGAAACATATACCATATTCATAGATTGGAAGAATTAACATCATTAAAATGTCCATACTACCTAAAGCAATCTATAGATTTAATGCAATCCCAATTAAAATACAAAAGGCATATTTCACAGATTTAGAACAAATATTCCAAAAATGTATATGGAACCACAGAAGGCTGTGAATAGCCTCAGCAATCTTGAGGAAGAACAAAATGGGCGGGATCACAATATAAGTCAAACTATACTACAATGCCATTGTAATCAAAACAGCCTGGTACTGGCACAAGAACAGGCATATAGACCAACGAAACAGAACAGAGAACCCAGGAATCAGCCCAAGTCATTATGCCCAATTAATATTTGACAAAAGAGGCAAGAGCATACAATGGAGTAAGGATATGATCTTCTCTTTAATAAATAAGGTTGAGAAAATTGGACAGGTACATGCAAAAATGAAACTAGACTATCAATTTGCATCACACACGAGAATAAACTCAAAATGGATAAAATATTTAAATTAAGTCACAAAAGCAAAAAATCCTAGAAGATAGGCGGCAAAATTTCAGATGTCTCACATAGCAGTATTTTCATTGATACATCTCCTAGGGCAAGAGAAACAAATAAACAAATGGGAATACATCACACTAAAATGCTTCTACAAAGCAAAATAAACCATCAACAAAATGAATAGGGAACCCACTTTATGGAAGAACATTATTTGCCAATGACAGATCTAATAAGGGGTTAATTTCCAAAATATGTAAAGAATTCATACAACTTAACAAAAGGAAAACAAAAAAATCCAACTAAAAGATGGGCAAGGGACCTAAATAGACACTTCTCCAAAGAGGACAGATGGCCAAGAGACATAAGAAAAAATGCTCAAAGTTACTAATTATCAGAGATATGCAAATTAAAACTACAATGAGGTATCACCACACACCTGATAGAATGGTTACTATCAAAAAACCAACAAACAAATGCTGGCCAGGAAGTGGAGAAAAGGAAACCCTAGTACACTGCTGGTGGGAATGCAGACTGATGCAGCCACTGTGGAAACAGTATGGAGTTTCCTCAAATAATTAAAAATGGAACTGCAGTTTGACTAGCAATCCTACTTCTGGGAATATATCTTAAGAATCCTGAAACACCAATCAGGAAGAATGTATGCACGCCCCTGATCACAGCAGTGTTATTTATAACTAGAGGCCCAGTGCACAATATTTGTGCACTGGGGGGTGGGGAGAAGGGTCCCTGGGGAAGGGTTCAGCCCGGCCTGCGCCCCCCTCTCATCCGGGACCCCTTGCTCCTTACTACTTGGCTCGCTGCTCCTTAGCGCTGCGGCAGAAACGGGATAAGCTCCTGCCACTGCAGCTGGGCTCACCAGCCGTGAGCCCTGCTTCTGGCTGAGCACACTGACCACCAGGGGGTAGCTCCTGCATTGAGCGTCTGAACCCTGGTGGTCAGTGCAGGTCATAGCAACTAGTTGTTCTGCTGGTAGTTCTGCCATTAGGTCGATTCGCATATTAGGCTTTTATTATATAGAATAATTAAGAAGTGGAAACAGCCCAAGTGCCCACCAGTAGATGAGTGGATAAAAAAGCTGTGGTACATTTACACAATGGAATACAGGGTGCTGAAAAGAAAGAAGGATTTCTTACCCTTTGTGACAGCCTGGATGGACTTGGAGATTATTATGCTAAATGAAATAAGACAAAGACAAAGAGCACATGATCTCACTTATTTGTAGAATCTAATGAACAAAATAAACTGACTAACAAAATAGGTCCAGAGGCATGGATGCATGGAACAGACTGACAGGCTCCAAAAGGATGGTGGCGGGAAGAAAGGGAAGAGATTAACCAAAGAACAGATATGCATATATGCATAGACAATGGACACAGACAATAAATAGTGTGGTAAAGACCTGGGGAGGGCAGGAGCTGGTTGGATGGGGGCAAAGGCCAGGCTAATGGGGAACATATGTAATACTCTGCAATACTATCAACCATAAAATAGAATAATAATAAAAAATAAATTTTAATTTTAAATGCTCTGTAGTTAAGGTATAACTGAAAGGAGAGGAAAAGTCACTAGGCACACATTTTTTCCTTATAAGGCAAAGCAAGGGAGTGGCTGGTGGACTCCAAATCTCACTCCAATCATGTTGCCATGGAAAACCAGGGGCTGATAGCTTTGTTAGGGGCTGCACAGCTGTGATTTTTATGTATGGTAGTTCTCAATCTAAATGTTTATTCTTTGGGAGCTGTCTATACAAGTATTTTAATACAGTGGGGCCTTGACTTACGAGTTTAATTCGTTCCTTGACGGAGCTCATAACTCAAATTACTCGTATGTCAAATCTTAAAGTGAACGAGTGAGACATGTGATGCTGGGCTGATGTTGTGGCGTTCACTGTGACGTTCGCTGCGCCAACTAGCGGCGGGGTATCTGAAGCTGGCTCGTAACCCAAATTTTAGCTCGCAACTCAAAGCAAAAAATCGGCCGAGAGACTGCTCGTATCTCGAAAAACTCGTTAGTCGGGACACTCGTAAGTCAAGGCCCCACTGTAGTACTAAGAATACAAATCACCTTTCTCATTTAATGAGTAAACAACTTGAGATCAAGTAATCACAAGAGATCACTAACAGTCAGACACAGATCCCTCTCATTAGAAACCTCATTATCAGCATGTAGGAAGAAAGCCTAATGCGATTTAATGGCTTAACATGTACTATTTTTTAAAAAACTTTACTTTATTTCAGAGAGGAAGCCAGAGGGAAAGAGAGACAGAAACATCAATGATGAGAGAGAATCATTGATTGGCTGCCTCCTGCACGTCCCCTACTGGGGATCAAGCCCACAACCTAGGCATGTGCCCCTGACCAGAAACAAACCTGGGACCCTTCAGTCCGCAGGCTGACACTGAGCCAAACCAGCTAGGGCAACACCTACTATTGACAGGGCTTTACTTACTAGGATCTCTCTCTCATTCAAAAATGTCTTATATATGCTATTTTCTATCCATGTACTTCTTACTTCACCATTAGACGAAAGCAACCACTGCACTGGAGATAATAAGTCAAAAAAAGGAATTTAGAATTAGGAATGAGAAGTTTTAAAACAGCAAACCCGCTGAGAATTTTGCAATGGAGTTCTGGGAGAAGGAAAGAAGGAAATTGAACTTCTGACATTAGAACTATATCCCTCATCTTTCAGGAGAGGGAGCTGTCACAGGAGAAGGAGGGACTGAAGAAGACAGGGACAGTTATTTTGAGTAGAGCTAAAGTAATCAACCCCGTGTACTTTGGGTGGGAGACTGAGAAATGCTTACTGGCCCATCAAGCTCGCTGCACAAAACATAAAATGTCCAAAGGTTTTCCCCAAAAGTCAAGTTCCTTTTTATCTCCACTGAAATAGTTATGGTAGAGGAGTTGGTAAGGCTTGGGAAGCATCCATTAAACATTTGTAGAAGACCAAAACAAAAGGGGGGAAGGGCTCACAAATTATCACAAACAAAACAACATGAATGTATGAATATTTACCTGAAATTTCATGGAAGATAATGACAATATTGTCTTAAGCAAGGAAAGATAGTTTATAAATAAATACTATTAAATGACTATCATTCTGAAAACGTAATGAACAAATCAGGCTTTGCTTTCGAAAAGCTTACAATCCAGTTAAAAAAACAGATGATTAAAGAGATAGCTGCTGTGTAGGACAATGAATAACAAAGGTAAAGACAGAATCTATAAAAGCATTTAAGAACACAAAACCCAGTTTGGGGGAATAAGGGAAGGTTAACTGAAGAAGAATAAAAATCAAAATGAATTATATAGCACCCATTAGTAACCAATTATATATAATGATATTTTTATTATATTTTAGTAAATAAAAATAGACAGACTTTTTTAGGACTACATGCAACCTCTTTCCCCATTTTATCTCCATGATAAAATTATTTATCTCTATGATACATTTTATCCATTCAGCAAAAATAGTCAATGCCACACATGTGATTCTGAATAAAATTAGACATATGCTTTCGGGGAATTTTAACATAACCAGGAAAAAGGTATGTAAACAGAATAAATACTGAAATGAAACATCCTCAGTGCCATATGGGTATATGAACAAATTGCTATGATTTGATTTTTATAGAGAGAGGAAAAGAGAGGGAGAGGGAAAAACATTGATGTGAGAGTGAAACACTGATCAGCTACCTCCTGCATTTGCTCCACGCATGTGCCCTGACCAGGTTCCAACTGGCAACCTTTTGGTACACAGGACTACACTCAACCAACTGAGCCACACCAGCGGGGCCATTACATGGAAATATCTAATGCATATTTATCCTCCAGACAGTTGGGTGATTTAAGACCCAGTATAAACTCCTTTAACTAAATATCCTCGCTTAAAAAAAGTAGTGTTTAACACTTTTCTCGAGCACTTTAAAAAGTCACATGTAATTAACCTCAATCAACTTCATAGTGACACTGGGGGATGAGAATTACTGTTACTGTACAGAGAGTAATGAAATAATTTGGTAAGCAGGCATGGGAAATTCTACTGAAGTAATTTTACTGAGATGGTACTCATCTAAACTCTTCTGATCCTGTTGTTATCCTGACAAAGAACCAGTGAACCATTTACCCCAGCTGTGCTCTTCCCACTTACCCCTATAAAAAGTATACATATTGCCCTGGCGGGGGTGGCTCAGTTGGTTGGAAGAGTCCTCTCCTACACCAAAAAGGTGGCCAGTTCCATTCCAGGTCAGGGCACACACCCAGGTTTCCGGTTGGATCCCCGGGCGGGTGCATGGGGGAGGCAATCAATCAATGTTTTCTCACACTGATGTTTCTCTCTCTTTCTCTCTCTCTCCCTCCCTCCCTCCCTCCCTCCCTTCCTCTAAAAAACAATAAAGAAAAAAGGTAAACATACTATACCACAACAGAATGGAAACCATTACTGCTCGGTAATAAAGCCTCAATGAGGTTAGAGCTGTCATTGTTATACTAGAACAACTAATTGTACCACTAGGGCTACCAGGAGGGGGCCCCGTACCTGCTCTTCTGATTCACCAAGCTGCCCGGTTTGTGTTATACTCCAGAGTGCTGCTGAAGAATTAACAGGAGGAACCAGAGGTTCCCTTTTCCCCCTGCATTACGTCCTAGCCTCCAAAAACGATACCTCAGTTATTAGAAAGCACAGTCCAGGGGAGGGAGAGGCATGGGAGGAAGAAGAGAATTATTTAATTTCAGCGTTTAGTGTAGAAAGGAGGGTTAAGAAACACAGATGAAGAACTGAAATAAGGGAGAGATCAGCACACACTAGGATTATCCAGGTTAGACTTTTAGGGAGATGGATCTTGAACGAGATCAGTGAAATGGTTTATTACTGGATTTCAGTAACAGGCTAAGACTAAATTTACATAAGTCAAACTTTGAAAACTTTAGGCAGAATACGTCTAATCCAGAGACACATCCTTTAAAATTACCTTTCAGGATGGCACCCTGGTCTCACGATTAAAAAGCTGCCTAAGGCAAAACTAAGTCATGGTTAAGTTTTTATGAAAGTATGCTGTCTTATATTTGGAGGCTAAAAATATACCTAAGTCTAATTTAATCAAGTCTGAAGTTCTCCAAAACCAAACTAAATTAAAGTTGTTCTTATGTCAAATAAAGACTAAGTAAGCCATGCGTCTCGGTGACCCTAAACCAGTGGGTTGCAGAAGATGGGTTAAAATAGAATACAGAAAAGTACCAGAGGAAACAATTCCGGAAGTTGACCGCATTATCTCCGTGAAACCCGGCTTTCGTGTTTCAAGATAAACAATTCTTACCAAAACCAACCTCCCAAACTCAGCAATAAAAATTGAGTTCTGGTAGGTCATTTGCCCCCTTTCTTCCCCCCACCCCCACCCCCAACATATAACAAGAATTGTAAAAACCCTCATTTGAAAAGAGACACTGGCCGGCGCCCGGGGCACGAGGGACCTGCGGAGGAAGGGAGAGTGATGGGCGGGTTCTTTCTGTATCCTTTCCTTGAGAGCCTTTGGATAGAAGTCATAGCCATTTTTTATGCTAATATGATATCTGCCTGAAGGATTTGTCCAGCTTGCAGGAATCTGATGCACTCTTCCTGAAAGGCCAATAATTTCACCATTTTTTGGCTCTACTACTATAGCAGTATTCATATCATCACTTCCTGTTGTGTCAATGATATCAACAAGTTTTGGTTTTCCATCAGATGTAACCTGCATGCCCGGGGGCCCGGGGTCAACCCCCGTGTCCAGGACGGCGATGAGCACCCCCCGCCCGTCATACTCCGGGTAGCGACAGAGGAAGGAGGCGGCCCCGGTCTCTTTCTTGGGCAGCAGGCCGTGGAAGGGGAAGGGCTCCTCGGCGGCGGCGGCGGCCATGGACGCAGGCTGGAAGACGAGGAAAAGGCAAACTGCCAGGCTGCGCGCGGAAGACAGGCGCGAGGACACCCGGGCGGCCGCGGGCCTTGGCGAGGGCGAGGGGCGGGACCAGCCGCCCGCCAATCCCGGCTCGCCAGGGTGCGGCGGCCAATCAGGAGCGGAACGTCTGCTAACGGCGCGCACTCAGGAACGCTGCGGAGTGCGGCCCGCGCCGCAGAGGAGGAGGCGGAGTCTGGGAACTGGCTGGGGCGTTCGGGGCTGGAACCTGGGGCCTTAAAGGGACTGACACGCGGAACGGGCTGGAGCGGGCTGGCCTCCAACCCAAAGGTTCGTGTGTCTCGGGCGGAACCACTCCTGTAGGGACGGGGTGGGAAATGGGCCAACATTCTGGAGTATGGGGACCTCCCCCCCGACCCACCCACCCCCAGTCTCCCGCGCTGGCGAGCGATGGTTTCCGAACTTGAGGTTGTGGACGAAACTTTTCTCCGGTCAGTTTGCGCTTCTACAACAGTTGACAGAAAAGGGAGTCAACTCATGCACGTTAACCCACTAGAAGTCGTTGGGCCTCAGCAAAACTCCGGGCGTACATTTTTAAAAGAGAGTTCTTTGATCCCGTGGCGTGCGTTCCCCCGCCTGCCTGGCGTGTGCCCCTGTGCCCGGCCGGGAGGAATGGGGGTGAGGTCCCAGCTGCAGTCAACAGGAAGTGAGCTGTGCCTTCAGTCCTCCTGGCCGGCAGCAAAAGGTGAACCTGAAGTGGATCCTTCCTATCCTCGTTGCTTCTGAAAAACATTTTTTTCCTTCTCTTTAAATTGCAGTTCTTGGTTGCTCCTTAAGGTTCTCCATCCACGCAATTATAGAGTCATAATTGGCAGTTTTTCAGATTTACGGTGGCGGCTACCAATTGTTCCATGATGCACTAGTAGCCCTTTAATGATCTTTATGTCTGTATTTATGCCAGGATAATGTGTGTGTGAGTGTGTGTCCAGGACTTCTTTGGCAACCCCGCGAGGTTTACGGATTCCTTTTCAGAGCAATGTTTTTAAACACATAAAATGAAATGTATGATTACAAAGAAATTATGTTGAAATATAGTTATCAAATATATTAAAACCACCTTTGTTAAATAGCGATTGTTTTATATATGTGTATATAGTTGTATGTGTGCTTCAAATACCAGTAGCTAGAACCAAATCTAATAAGCTTCCACAACTTCAAAATAGTGAAGAGCATAAATTATATTTGGAAACATCTGTAACAATCGTGCTATAAGACACTGATTTTTATTGGTGACAAAGTAACGAACAGTAACTGCTAGTACTACTCTGGTTATTGCCTATATTCCTAGTTGAAGGAAAGTAATTAAGAGGTTAGTGGAAATATTTTTTTTCCTACACAAGTTTTTGAACCCCTTGGATTCTATCATGGATCCTAGGTGTAAGGGAAGGCCTGTGTAGGCCTTTTTCCAACCCATGGGATTTAGGAGATCCTCCATGAAGTCCCCAAAATTACTGATACGGCTGGGCAGTAGTTTTAATTGATTACTTGACAATTTATTCATTTTATAAGTCTCAGAGAATCATGTTCTCTTTAGTGGAGAGGAAAAGGAAAATGCAGTAGTTAATGTTTTCCTTCCTATTCCCAACAGTGTGTGTTACCTCTAGAAAAGAACTTCAAACTAACAGGCGAGAAAAGAGAAAGACAAACTCTTAGGAGACATTCAAAGAGAACGTACACTGACAGAATAGAATAGCTCCCAATTTCAAATTAACCATAGTCCAATCACTTCATTTTACAGATGAGAAGGCAAAGCTAGACAGGTTAACTGACTGCCATAGATTACAAAATGGGTTATTGAAAGAGCTGCATTTCTGTTCTCACGATTTTACCCCCAGTATTTTCTACCACACCAGTTGTTCGGATGAGGAACTGTTCATTATTAAATCATTAGACTCCTGTAACAGTGTTGCTCAAAAAAAAATTTTTTTATGGATCCCATAAAAATGTTTTAGAAAAGTTCTGGATTGACTCCATAAAAGAAGATGAGTCTACAGGTGCTGAGCAGGGTTATTAGGGACTGGACATTGTAGACATCAGTCATTCTTGGGGTCGCCAGGAGTTGAGCTGCCTCAAGGGCACATGACACACACATTTTATATAACCCCTGAAATCTCTTAAACTATATATTCAGTCCTCTGTTCTTGTCTTCAAAACCCAGTATTCTCCACATTATGAGTTTACACCTCTTCTTTGATGTAATGACATGCTCAGCTAAGGGAAGTCTTTCAATGCTTTATCTGTGCAAATTGACAAACAGCTTGACAGTTCATTGGCTATTGGAAGGGAACAAGTAGAGGATATTTGGAATAAACAATTAAGACAGAGATAAATAAAACAAGGGCTTAGGAATGGGAGGAGGAGGAAGGGGAGGACAGGACACAACAGGTCAGTCACTCTATCTGGGCTACAGTAATAGGCAAGACACTCAAGAACCTCCCACCTTGCGTTGTGCAAAGCAGGAAATGCGGGACCAGGTGTTCTTGATGCCCACCTCCCTTTGCCATCACCTGCCAGCTGAGGCTGCAAGCCAGTGCAGCATTAGGGAGAGGCAAAAGCTTCCCATGACTCACCTTCTTTGTAACTATTGCTGCACCATATCATTTAGAGAAATGGTTATCCTCACCCGAGGATATTTTTTCCATTGATTTTTAGACAGAGTCCGGGGGCAGGCGGGGGTGGAGAGGAGGTGGGAGAGAGATGTGAGACATGTGGATTGGTTGCAGGTGTCCAGGCCTGGGCAGGGAAGGAACTCAGGACCGGACCTTTCAGTGTAAGGTCTGACGCTCTGACCACTGAGCCACATCGGCCAGGGCGAGAATATCTTTTAATCAAGCTCTGAAACCATGGCAAGCATGTCAAACTCGTGGCCCACAGGCCGCATGCCTTGTTTATTTGGCCCATGTTAGCCTTTGAGTTGTGTGTATGGAAAATAGTCCACTGCAGAGACTGTGAAATCCTGCGCAGCATTTGCCGCGAGGCCACTCCTCCCACGGGCAGCTCCCAGGCAGTCATTGAGTGAAGTAGGAACACTAGGGCTGATCAATTCCTGGGAGATGGGGAACTTCTTTGACAGCTGATTTAGGCTGAAGGATTCCCCACCTGCTTTGCTAAAAGCCGTTTCTAGACTCCACATGTTAGTCTAGGTCAGGGGTGGGCAACCCCTGGCACGCGTGCCAAACATGGCACGCCAGTAACTTTTGCTGGCACGGGAAACCCTCTCTTATAATCTTCCATTTACAATTTTTTTCTTAATAATCGACTTTTTTATTTTTCAGATAAATTCAGTGTAGGTGCATCTTAGATAAATAATTTTACATAACAAGTTATCTTAAAGACCATAGACATGGATTGACGAGAGAGGGGAAGAGCAATTTCTATGCCTCTGCCTTAACTCTCCCTGCCTTCCTAGATCCGACCAGTGTTTTGGTTTCATCCACATACGCTTGTGAATCTTTGTTCTCAGTGATGAATTTTGTTAAGTCTCATAATAGGAGTAGCCTGACGGATGAAAGTAGTAGCTCGTGCATATCTCTGAAGGTCACGAAATATAAACCTGATGTAAAATCTCTGTCATCAGTGATGCAGCAGCAAAAGTCCCACTGATAATATCAAACGGAGTCATAAAGTTTTCTGTCGGACTATCAGTGTACATGTATACATTAAAAAATAAATGTATTTTTCATCATCATATACTGTGTTTTTGTCGCTCGAATGAATTTTATTATTTCTTCAAGGTTCTTCACATACGTACACCTTAAGAGATATCAAGTAGGCGTAACATGTTCTCAAAAAATTAGGGTTGGCACGCAGAAGAATTTTGAGTCAGAGATTTTGCTGGTTTGG
>NW_005354010.1:2139196-2143706 GCF_000412655.1 Myotis brandtii
CTACAGTGCGATTGAAACTTCGTGGCTCATGCGCAGAAGTCGGTTTTCGGAAAGGAGATAGACGAAACAAGTATACAAGACCAGTGTGGATGGGAGAGTTGGAAGGGGTCGACCTCAGCGGACGTACCTCAATCAGATTGAAGACGTTTTTAGCAAAGGCCAGCTTAGGAGTACCCTAATTAATTTAATAACAATGTACCTACCTATATAGTTTAAGTTTAAAAAATTTGGCTCTCAAAAGAAATTTCAATCGTTGTACTGTTGATATTTAAGGGCTTCCGAGCCGCAGTTTGCTGACCACTGGTCTAGGACGTTTTCACCTAACATTTGCTTCTGTCTTCTTTACTCAGGGTCAGACTTGCATAGCGAGCGGCCTGATGGCTTTCCCAGCCTTTTGTGGGCCCTTATGAATGTTTATATACACATATATATATTTACTTAGGTATATATATGATATGATACTATACATGATATTTAAGATAATTGTGTATATGTATACATGTACGTATATGTGTGTGTGTGTGTATATATGTGTATATATGTGTGTATATATATATATACACACAAACACACTGTGGCCAGATTATTATGACCACCTGATGTTTGTAGGCAAATTAGCTATAATTTCGCACTGAAGTTGCTAGAGGCAACTTCAGACCATTATTTGGGCATGTCATCATTTACTTAGCCATGTGAGTTTGTTTAAAATCTCTTCTTTTTTTTTTTGTTAATCCTCACCCGAGGATATGTTTATTGATTCGAGAGAGAGAGAAAGAAATATCCGATCTGCTCTCTCTCATATGTGCCCTGATCAGGAATTGAACCTGGGAACATTGTTGTACAGGACGAAGCTCCAACCAACTGAGCCACACTGGCCAGGACTAAAAATCTCTTCTTTGTGAAGTTGGAAATGGGTACTTCCCTTCAAGCGTAGTTGTTTCCAAAACATAAACCTTTCTGGCTACAAAACGCTTCATTTACTTTAGTTCTGACAAAGTCAGCTTTCCATATATAGCTTATATTAGTCTCACTTCCATCCTTAGAGGAGTTTAGCCCTCAGTTCCTGCTAAGTGGGCAGGAAGAATGTAGCACATATACCATAATTATTTTGTTCCACCCCAATTGCTGATATACATTAGTTAACCAAACATACTCCCACTGAATTCTAGGAGAGTAAATCATGTTTACATTGACATACATGAATTAAATGGTGCAATGCAGGAATTGTTCAGGGAGTAGTTCCTGCTTGTTATTACTTCACTGCAATAGAGTCATGGGTCTTTGGACCAGTGCAGGCCTGGATTGGCCAGACTGTTGTTGTCTCCAGCATCTGGTTAGGATTTCATAAGTCCCATCCATCTGCTTGAACTTGGATTGCCAGAAAAAAACATTCCAATTAAAGGCTAATCCTAATGATGATCCTGAATACCTTGACTTGAACAAAGAAGCATAGAACATGCTAATAAAAGCACTTACGAGTTAAGGGATCTTGTCTTCTAGGACTAGTTCTGACACTAATTAGCTTCATGACATTAAACAAGACCTCAGTGTCCTCAATTCCAAATCTGAAGGTTTTATCAGTTAAATGATAAAAGGTACCTTCCACAGCGGTAATACATAATTGGTATTACTATAATGGGTCTGGTAGGTACTAGAACTTCAATGTACTGAGGCTGGTCATATCACCTGGCATAAGGTAGTGGGCTACCACTACCATTCAGGCAGTGGGCTACCTAAAGTTAGGACTTAGATAAAGTAGGCAAACCAATTGAAACATTAAAAAAAATTTTTTTTAGTTTGCATGAAATCAATTTAGGTTTATAGTCATGATACCTTATAAGTCTGTTTCCCTGAGGTAAGTAGGTCAAACAATTTACTCCATAATTTGTGAAACATAATATGGACAGATAAGTTTTTACTATTTATGTGCCCGCAACCTAGGTACATGGCCTTGACCGGAATCGAACCTGGGACCTTTCAGTCCGCAGGCTGACGCCCTATCCACTGAGCCAAACCAGTTTCGGCCAAGAACTTAATTTTTAAAAACAAAATACATCTCCAATCTCATAGAACTATTCTTTTTTCCTTTAATGAAAGGATGACAAGTGGAGGACAGGTTATAAAAATCGAGAGAGAGAGAGAGAGAGAGAGAGAGAGAGAGAGAGAGAGAAAGAGAGAGACCACCACATATACTGGGGTAGTAGCATTTGGAGTGGCAAACAGAATTTTGAAGTCTTCTTAAACTAAGTATTTGCTTAGAAAAAAACAATTTCCATAAATTCAGAAAGCTTTTTTTGGGGTGTTCTGGGGTGGGTTCAGGAATGTAGAAGGCATTAAGGAGAAAGCAGGTAGGAAAGAGAAAAGACTTCAATAAAATAAAGTCTTTGCTTATTAATAAAGTCTGAGTTTTTAAATACATATTTGTCAATTTAAAACGAACATTTTAACAAAAATTGCATTATGTGTGTGTATATATATAATACACACATGCACGCGCATGCACACACACGTATACCACATTGAGAATCAAGAATCAGTTATCACTTGAATACTGAAGGAAATATTTCCTCAACCAGTGATCTGAATCACCTCCTGCTCTTGTTAAAAATAGCCCAGTGGTCTGAGTCACCTCCTGCTCTTGTTAAAAATAGATTACCTGGGGCTTTCCTTCTGACCTGATGAATTAGAATCTTTAGGGGAGGTTTATGAGAATCTGTATTTTAAACAAAGATCTAGGTGATTCTTCACATCAGGAAGTTTGGAAAACTGCTCAACAGGACTGATTTGCTGTACCCCATTCTAAATAGTGATGCAGAGCAGAGAATTAAAATGAAAAGATTTCTTTAATATTTTTTACTAGAGGCCCAGTGCACGGAAACATGCACTGGTGGGGTCCCTCGGCCTGGCCTGGTCCCTCGGATCGAAACTGGCTCTCAAACATCCCCCGAAGGGTCCCAGATTGCGAGAGGGCAGTTCTCGGGTACCCTGGAATCAGGCTCCCTCCTCTCTGGTTCCAGGTGTGTCACCCGAGAACCACAGCTGCCGAGTGACCACAGCTCAGCAGCTCCTGCATTGAGCATCTGCCCCCTGGTGGTCAGTGCACATCATACCAACCGGTTGGATGGTCACTTAGGTTTTTTGTTTGTTTGTTTTGTTTTGTTTTTTTATTTTATTAAATCTTTATTGTTCAGATTACATTTGTTCCTCTTTTTTCCCACCATAACTCCCTTCCTTCCAGTTCCCACCCCACCCTCCGCCCTCACTCCCCACCCACTGTCCTCATCCATAGATGCACGATTATTATCCAATCTCTTCCCGCACCCCCACACCCCTTTCCCCCCCAAGAATAGTCAGTCCATTCCCTTTCTATGTCCCTGATTCTATTATAATCACCAGTTCATTCTGTTCATCAGATTATTTATTCACTTGATTCTTAGATTCACTTGTTGATAGATGCATATTTGTTGTTCATAATTTGTATCTTTACCTTTTTCTTCTTCTTCCTCTTCTTAAAGGATACCTTTCAGCATTTCATATAATACTGGTTTGGTGGTGATGAACTCCTTTAGCTTTTCCTTATCTGTGAAGCTCTTTATCTGACCTTCAATTCTGAATGATAGCTTTGCTGGATAAAGTAATCTTGGTTGTAGGTTCTTGCTATTCATCACTTTGAATATTTCTTGCCACTCCCTTCTGGCCTGCAAAGTTTCTGTTGAGAAATCAGCTGACAGTCGTATGGGTACTCCCTTATAGGTAACTGACTTTTTTTCTCTTGCTGCTTTTAAGATTCTCTCTTTGTCTTTTGCTCTTGGCATTTTAATTATGATGTGTCTTGGTGTGGTCCTCTTTGGATTCCTTTTGTTTGGGGTTCTCTGCGCTTCCTGGACTTGTAAGTCTATTTCTTTCACCAGGTAGGGGAAGTTTTCTGTCATTATTTCTTCAAATAGGTTTTCAATATCTTGCTCTCTCTCATCTTCTGGTACCCCTATAATTCTGATGTTGGTACGTTTGAAGCTGTCCCAGAGGCTCCTTACACTATCTTCGTATTTTTGGGTTCTTTTTTCATTTTGCTTTTCCGGTTGGGTGTTTCTCGCTTCTTCGCATTTCGAATCTTTGACTTGATTCTTGCGCTCCTCTGGTCTGCTGTTGGGAGTCTGTATAATATTCTTTATTTCAGTCAGTGTATGCTTACTTTCTAGATGGTCCTTTATCACACCATCGAGGGTCTCATTAGATTTCCTGTACATCTCATCAAGTTTATCGACAGACTCTAGAAGCCTCTTGAGAGACCTCAAAAGTGTGGTTCTGAACTCAATATCCTCCCTTGATAGTTTTGTCCTGTTTCTTTGTCTCCGCATTTTTTACGCTTTCTTGGTACACCCCCTAGTGGTCTTTGTGCGCAGTCTTGTTGTAGCTAAGCCTTGATTGTTGTAGGTATCACTGGGAGGAATTGACCTCCAGGCCAATTGGCTGTGAGAATCAGCTGTGGTTATGGTGGGAGAACTTCTGT
>NW_005354010.1:2145034-2161859 GCF_000412655.1 Myotis brandtii
TTGTTTAGCTTCTATAATTGCAACTTTGTTGCTTTTGAAGCTCAGAGCCGGGCTGCAGCAGGTGGGGAACCTTGGCTTCCTCCATCACTGGAGCAAGCAAGCCTCTTGTTTGCTTCAGCTGCATGGCTGCCGGCCACCATCTTTGTTGGCGGTTAATTTGCATATCTCGCTGATTAGCCAATGGGAAGCGGTTAATTTCAATCTTTATCTATTATTAGATAGGATAGATAGATTCCATGGGGTAGGGTACCAGTTACCAATGTATGGCTTCTCAGGTTCAAAAGCTCCCTTCTCTGCCCTGCTTTGATACTGGAGCTGGACCTTATAAATATGTCTTCCTTGCCAAGATGGGACACTTAAGCTTTGCCATTTTCTATAGTGTCTCCAATTTAACTCCTCCCATTTTCTTAAGAATCCACTAGAAGTAGTCTTTTTTTAAAAATATATATTTATTGATTTTTTACAGAGAGGAAGGAAGAGGGATAGAGAGTTAAAAACATCGATGAGCTAGAAACATTGATGAGCTGCCTCCTGCACACTCCCTACTGGGGATGTGCCCGCAACCAAGGTACATGCCCTTGACCAGAATCGAACCTGGGACCCTTGAGTCCGCAGGCTGACCTTCTATCTACTGAGCCAAACCGGTTAGGGCTAGAAGTAGTCTTTCTTCCCCATTTTTGAAGCTGTTTGTTCGAGGACCTCCACACTGGTAAATTGGAAGGCTAATTCTCATGTTTTCACTGGACCATTATATTTCACTTGACCAGTCATATTTGACACAGCTGAATGCTGTTTCCTCCTTGATAGACTTTCTTTGAATTTCAAACAAAAACCTTTGGTCTTCTCCTCCCCGTCTTCCTGTTTCCCTGCTTCTGTTTCCTTTTCTGGTTCCTCCTTTTCTCCTGACCTGTGAATTGTAGCATGCCATATGACTCAGTTCTTGGACTTCTCTTTTCTATCTACACTTAACTCCCTCAATGATGAAATCTTGGTACATGGCCTTTAGGATCATCTGCATTCTAAAGGTTTCAAAATTTGAAATCTCCAGCTTGTCTCTCTTTCCTAAATTCCACCTGCCTGTTTAATATCTGATATCTACTTAGTTACCTACTAGGAATATCAAATTTACATGCTTCAAAACTCAATTGCTGATCTTCCCCAAACCTGTTCTTCTTCCAGTGATCCCCTTCTCAGTTACTGGAAACTTCATGTTTCTAGTTATTTAGGCCAAAAATCTTGGAATCCTCCTGTTTCCTCACTGTTTTATCATTAGTCCAACTCATTTGAAAAACCTATTTGCTCTGTCGTCAAAATATACCCAGAATCCATCACTTCTCATAAACTCCACTGCTAACTCTTTCACCAAGCCAACAGGATGTGTTGTGTGGATTCTACATAGCTAGCTTCTTCTGTCAGGATAGGCTAAACTATGGTGTCGTCACAGTGACCTTCTGTCTCAGTCTGTCCAGCACGCTGTAACAAAATACCATAGACTGGGTGGCAAAAGGATGACTTTTGTAATAGCAATGGTTTCAAAGCCAGAGCAGTGATGTCATACTTATTTGATGCTTAGAGCGCATAGAGAAGAGACTGTGTCACTATCTTCTGTCAGGATAGGCTGAACTATGGTGTCGTCACAGTGACCTTCCATCTCAGTCTGTCCAGCACGCTGTAACAAAATACCAAAATACCATAGACTGGACGGCAAAAGGATGACTTTTGTAATAGCAATGGTTTCAAAGCCAGAGCAGTGATGTCATACTTATTTGATGCTTAGAGCGCATAGAGAAGAGACTGTGTCACTACGGCCAGGCCAGTGTTACCCTCCTCTAACAGGGCATTCCTCCACCTGCAGAAAATGCTTTCCTCTAACTAAGGTAAGGGCATGGTATGTAGTAAGGACTCAGAAAATGATAGGTATTACTAACAAAGTTGGATTGAAACCTAGATTCTTAGTTTTCTCTATTATCACTTCATTGTGGGCCATCCTGAACATCCCATTTAGAGCTGTTCACAGGGTCAGACCTTTCAACAACTATTTTAGAATGTCCATTATCCCTACCAAAAACTAAGCATTAGCTCCAAAAATTCCTCCAAAAATTGGTTATTTGGGGATAGATGGCCAAGTGAAAAAGTTGTAAAATATATCTTTTCCTTGTTCTATTCCTCAATAAAATATATTTTATTCCATTTGCAATAGAATTTACTAGGTATAAAAATGATACTCTCACAATAAAAAAGTTATAGAATAACAACATTTTTAAAAAATATATATTTTATTGATTTTTTACAGATAGGAAGGGAGAGTGATAGAGAGTTAGAAACATCGATGAGAGAGAAACATCGATCAGCTGCCTCCTGCACACTCCCTACTTGGGATGTGCCCGCAACCAAGGTACATGCCCTTGACCGGAATCGAACCTGGGACCCTTGAGTCCACAGGCTGACACTCTATCCACTGAGCCAAACTGGTTAGGGCTAGAATAACATTTTTTAAGCAAATAATTAAGAGTAGACTTTTGTGGTACCAACTTCCAATTATAAAATAAATTAAGTCATAGGAATGTAATGTACAGTATGGTGATTATGATTAATAATACTGTACTGCTTATTTTGAAACCTGCTAAGAGAGTACAGCTTAAAAATTCTCATCACAAGGAAAATATTTTGTAACCACGTATACTGACATACTAACTAGATGTACTGTGGTGATAATTTTGCAACATATGCAAATATTGAGTCATTATGTTGTACACCTGAAACTAATAAAATGTTTGTGACAATTATACCTCAATTAAAAGACAGACTAGATCTTTGTATTTCCTCTTTGGTTGGTATCACACCAGTTTATGAGTTATATTGAGTATTTCATACCTTAAATTCTATTTTTCCCAGCTGTATGGAGGTATAATATTGGTGTACAAAAAACTGCATATACTAGTAATTAATGTATATAATTTGGATGGATTTAGAAATATTTATACACTTATGTTACCATCACCACAATCCAGGTAATAAACATACCTATTACCTCCAAAAATTGCCTTGTGTCCTTTGTGTGTAGGCGGGTATTAAGAACACTAACATGAGATCTACCCTCTTAACAAATTTGTAAGTCCACAAGAACTTATTAAGTATGGGCACTATGTTGCACAGTCGTTCTCTAGAACTTATTCATCTCGTATAATTGTAACTTTATACCCATTGAACAACTCCTCATGTTTCCTCCCCCTGTCCTCTGGTAACCACCATTTTGTTGTTTACATCTATGCCTTTGATATTTTAGATGCCTAATAACTCATGCAGTATTTGTCTTTCTGTGGCTGACTTATTTCTCTTAGCATGGTATCTTCCAGGTCCATCCATGTTGTAAAAAATGTAGAATTTCCTTATTTTTTTAAGGCTGAATATTTTCCCATTTTATGTATATAGTAAAATGTCCTTGTTCATTGATCTGTTGGTGGACATTTGGGTTATTTCCATATCTTGGCTATTATGAGTAATGCTGTAATGAACATGGGAGTGCAGATAGCTCTTGGAAATCCTGATTTCAATCCTCCTGGATATATACCCAGAAGTGGGATTGCTGGAGTATATGCAGTTCTATTTTTAATTTTTTGAATGACCCCCTATACTGTTTTCCATAGCAGCTACACCATTTAACATTCCCATCAAGAGTGTACACGGTTCCTATTTTTCCACATCCTTGCCAACACCTAAAAAAAAAAATAGCCATCCTAACAGGTGTGAGGTAATACATCATTGTGATTTTGATTACAACTAAAAACATCCTAATGCCACTGCTCTGAAATAGAGAACAATAACCAATTCTATATATAAACTTTTCATTTAACATCATTCACATTTTCGGTGTTTAAAAATTAATGGATGCATCAAATATTTTGAACCATTTCCAATCTTTGGACATTTAAATTATTTCTAAGGTTTTGCTTTGATAAGTAATGCTGTAGCAAACATCCTTACTAAACCAAAATCTTGATTGCATCTCTGATTATTCCCTTGGAAAAATTCCCAGAAGTTTGGAATTTTTTCAAAGTGCATGAACATTTTTAATATTTTTAATCATAATGCATAAAAAATTTCAGATTTGAATTTTGAAAACCTGAACTTGCAGAAAATAAATGAATTGACAAGAAATAAATACGTAAGCAAACAGACTTTCTCTATAGAACCTTGGTGGCCAGCTTTTTGAGAGAATTTCAAGGCAGATGGACCAAGGACATTTTCAGATACTAGATTATAGCTCAGCAGATATAGAGTGGAGCACTTGGTAGAAAACAGCCAGAGAGGGTTCTCACTCAGGGGCTCTGAAAGAAGTATTCCCAGCCTTGGTCAATCCTAAGGATGAATTGACTTTGTAAAATGCTTAGAACTATTCTTGACACAGGGTGAGGGACAGGAAAGTGTTTGCTGTTTTGCTTAAATGGTTCTAATCTTTACAATGGTGACAGTGGGAAGTGAAGTGTGAATGTGAATGTTGCAGGAAAAAGCATGCTGGTGTTGTTACCGGCAAGATGACGAGACCTCAGTTCTTGTGTTGATTTCAGAGAGGAAGGGAGAGGGAGAGAGAGAAAAACATCAACGATGAGAGAAAATCATGGATTGGCTGCCTCCTGCACGCCCCCTGCTGGGGATCGAGCCTACAACCTGGCATGTGCTCTGACTGGGAATCGAACCATGACCTCCTCCTTCATGGTTGATGCTCAACCACTGAGCCAGGCAGGCAGTTCTTGTCTTCTTGAAAGAAAGATTTCAATCAAGAGACAACGTATAGCCAAGCAAGTAAGAATTTATTGGTTACAGCAAAAATATACTTAGGGCAGTGAAACAAGGAGGGGCATAGAAGAATTAACAGGAGAGCCTAGGCGGGGCTGCATTGGCTCACTGAGAAGTCAGAGAAAAGGGGGCCTTGGAAACAGGCTCAGGGGGTCAGCCCAGGATGAGCTGCTGCTGCCCATTGTTCCCTGGTTGCAAGTCTCCTGGGGACCCTTAGAGGGAAGAAGGGGAAGGGAATGTCAAGGGTGTGCTCCCCCGGGGAAGAGTGCTCACTGGGTCCTTCATCCTGAGGGTAGTTATCTTTCTCACACAGGTGGAAATCTCAGGGGAGGGTCTCAATAGAATATTCATCAGCTTTCCAGGTGTGCTCTTTCAGGTCATGGTCTCCACTGATTAGTCAGAGCCAGGGCAGGGGGTCATTAGTCAGTACAGCCGGTCCTGAGGCAGCCATGGCATCACTTGTCTGGTTTTGCTGCTTTTCTGGGCCTGGAGCTGAAGTACAACTGAGGCCTAGATGTTATCTTTAGGGAGGAAAAGGTCAGGGGGTTGAAACCACAGGACCAGCAAGCGATATGCTAAGGGAGGAAAGGTTACCCTGGGGGTGAGGTCCTTGTTTTCCCAGTCTTGCTCCTTGCTAGGCATCTGGGGCTTTCTTTGCCCAGGTGAGTTTCTGTACCTGGCCCATCATCCTCACTTTGCTCATGTCTAACTGCCTATGACAGTGTGGCCACAAACTTAAAATGTGTTCAGTTTTAAAATTATAATCCCATTATAAATATCTTTAACAGGACTAAAACTTTCTAAATTCTTTTATCTACATAAACTTTGATTTAATATCTATGTGTGTGCGTGAGTAAATCCTAGAAAATGTGGATATATGAAAAGCACTTCAGGTTTTTATCTCAGCATTGGTTTTGCAACAGTGCCACCTTCTGGTTTGAGCTTGCCTTTACAAGCCAGTATGTCCAGACCCATACCTCCCTGCTAGGTAAATGGCGATTTTGTGGGATATTTTGTTAGTGAGCCGTGGTAAATCAATCCCAGCAGACTGCCTCTAAAGATGATGGCCAGACAGGTGCTAGAGATTTAAAAAAAAAAAGCATACAGAATGCAGGAAACACAAAAGAGAACTAAGAAGTTACACCAAGCATATAAACAAACCAATAGTATGTCTAAACTCAGAATGCTTCTTTGCTCCTGATTGATCAGTTTTCCTCTGGAAAGATACAAGTGAACTAAAAGAGTTACAAATTAAATTATTGTGTCCAAGACACACACACACTCTCTCTCTCTCTCTCTTAAAACCTGGGGTGTAAATTAGTCAGGAACCACCTAGATGAGTCTTGTTGGCCACTAGAGACACTTGCTTAGCTTTCATATAAACATTTGAATGTTGCCAAATTAATATTTAGCTAATATAAAGCTATACCTCAGCCCCCTCACCTTTTTATCTTTTAAGTATGAAAGTTAAAATTTGAGACAACTGCCTCAACATACCCAGATTTTAATAAAATCTCCTACTTTTATTTTGGTAAAAATAATGCATTATAGTAATTTGTATTCAACAGAACTATTCAGATTCAACAGTTAAAATTACTTATTCCTAAAGAACATGATATACACAGTTCCCCGTCTCCTTTGTTCACTTTCTCACTCAGAGAAACTTGTAGACATGAGTGAGTCTCTGTTATAGGAAAACCCTTGAATTAGTGTATAAAGCTCAAGGACTTCCTCCTACACTGCTTCATGGATCCAGTCTCAGGATAAGGATAAGAAAATCCCCACCTTTCAATTGCTCCTAGCTAACAAAAAAAAAAAAAGCGCCGTACTTTTTTTAGTAGCAACAATTTACTTGAAATAAATCTCACAAGTGATCAATGAAACTTAAATTGAGATTCTTGGATTGAGAATTCCCCATTTAAAAGTCCCAAAATTCAATGACTATAGGTGCACTATTCTCATTTATTCAACTTTTCAAAATGTACATAAAGTAAAACCTTCCTAAGCTGAGGCCACTAATAGTATTATTATTATTTGGTTTCTAAACTTGTCAAACTTTTCAACAGACTTAAGGGCCTCTTGATCTCATTTGAGATACACAAACCAAAATTTAGTCATGAATTGATAGATGTGAATATTAAGAAACTAGAGGCTCGGTGCACGAATTTGTGCACCAGTGGGGTCCCTCGGCCTGGCCTGAGGGATCAGGCTGAAACCAGCTCTGCAACATCCCCCGAGGAGTCCCGGATTGCAAGAGGGCACAGGCCAGGCCATGGAACCTTACCGGTGCAAGATCAGGGCCGGAGAGGGACCGTGGAGGGCTCCAGGGCGTGTCCAGCCCACCTAGCTCAGTTCTGATTGGCTGGACCCCAGCAGCAAGCTAACCTACTGGTTGGAGCATCTGCCCCCTCATGGTCAGTGCATGGCATAGCAAGCAGTTGAGCAGCTTTAGCATATCATTAGCACATTACCCTTTGATTGGTTGAATGGCTGACCAGATGACTGGACACTTAGCATATTAGCCTTTTATTATATAGGATTGATATGATTGCTTCTTTTTTTAAAATTTTATTTTATTGTTTAAAGTATTACAAATAGTAGTACATATGTGATTGGTTTTTTTTATTCCTTATCTAAATCCAATGGCATGCAAAGCCCTTGAACCCCGCACATCTATTTTTTTTAAATATATTTTATTGATTTTTTACAGAGAGGAAGGGAGAGGGATAGAGAGTTAGAAACATTGATGAGAGAGAAACATCAATCAGCTGCCTCCTGCACACTTCCTACTGGGGATGTGCCCGCAACCAAGGTACATGCCCTTGACCGGAATCGAACCTGGGACCCTTGAGTCTGCAGGCCGACGCTCTATCCACTGAGCCAAACCGGTTAGGGCACGCACATCTATTTATATAATCACTTGCAAAAACTGTTAATGTTACCTGGACATCAATCAATTATGAAAATTGAAAGCAGATTTGACAGAC
The DNA here is from genome assembly GCF_000412655.1 of Myotis brandtii. Lineage (NCBI taxonomy): Eukaryota > Metazoa > Chordata > Mammalia > Chiroptera > Vespertilionidae > Myotis > Myotis brandtii. The sequence continues at coordinate 2,152,819 of NW_005354010.1, forward strand.
CAGACCTGGCGGCTTACAAAGATAGATTTTCCTCAAAGAACAAAGGACCTGAGCAGTGCTCCAAACAAGGAAGCGCCTATAGACCCCCCAGATTCACCTGCTATATTTGGACTTGTGGGATCATTAGTCAGCTGCATTATTCATCTCCTACACAAAAGTATTTCAAGATCTGTAGGAGTTTTCTCCAACTAAGGTTGATCAGTCTTTATTACTCTCAATTTATAGCTTCCCAGATGCTCAACTTGAGCATACTTAAATAAGTGCATTTCTGCTTGAAATAAAATCTCTCTATACGCTTTATCTTAAAAGTGAAGCTAGTCCTGGGCGTGCATGCGACTATGGCCTGTTCCAAGTGCTCCACATCACTAAATTGGATTCCTTTCTGTCACTGCAAATCTGATTTCCCCACCTGGCATTGTTATCCTCAAATATCACTTCTGCCAATATTTTCTTCACTATTTCCTACAAACAAATGGTGCCAATTCATATAATCCACAGTTTTCTGACCAGGAAAATGAACCGCCCTACCTGTGGTTTTTTGCAGGACCCCCAAGGCATTGTGGCCCCTGTTGGTCGGGTTTCATCTCCACCTCCGCTGTTGGATTCTGCACTCGGGCTCTGGCTGTCGCAGTGCCATCTGGCTTCTCCCCCACTTTCCACAATCCTGTCTCCTGCCAAGGACAGCAGCAGAGAAATACCAAGTTTGATATCTATACCTGCACTCCAATTCCTCTTTGCAGCCAGCCATGGAGTTTGCCTGAATTTATTTTCTATTCTAACCTGCTTTAAATGTTCTCAAAAGTCACTACTTATATTTGCATTCATTCTGCCAATTGGCAGACACTCCAGAGACCCGGCATCTCAACGCCTCCTGAAAATGCAATTAAATTTTAGCAAGGACTTTCAATACACCATCTTCGGAGACTCAGTGGTAGAATCTCATGGAACTGCGGCATCCATGCAGTCTATAGTAAGAGTTCCCTACTGTTTGATATCTTTAGATTGAATACAAAAATACTGTAAGTGTATAGTGATTCTTTTGCAGACTGTCAGGGAGAAATGAATGGATAATACTTCTGAAGAAATTAGCTCCAAGGCTCAATGGGGCTTGTGTGGGGGGAAGTACTGGGGAAGATACTTTCTTCTGATGCAGTAAATAGGCCGACAAAGTGTTACTTGCAGGAATATTCTTTTCCTTTTAAAAAATAAGACAGTCGCTTGTAAAGCAGGTACGCAGGGGCTCAGGTGGAGAAGTAACGGAAGCAGCATGTAGAGGGACTCTATTTTTTTCAGTTCAGTATTTAACAAGTATGGTGTTGCCTGGGTGGAGGGCGCACTGGAGGTGGGGCCATCAGCAGAGTGCAGGGTGGGTAGAGGGGAGGCACGCACTGTCAGGAACAGCTGGGAGGGAGCAGTCCTTGAATCACAGGACAGTCATGCAGTGAGATTTGCAGGTCTAACTTTTGCACATGCTTTTTTGGTGGACTGTCATCCACAGTTCTTATGTCTTGTCCTCCGTGTCCTTTAAATGTGACCATTTTACTGAATTCAGCTCCCTTACTTGCAGATTGTGGAAGGTGCCCACACTGGGAAGCATGTCTTCCCCGGCAGATGTCCGGCACAGTAAAGGCTCTTCCTCGCTGTTAGGCAAAGCCATGCACTGAGGAACAGCTCCCATGTGTTGAAAGAAGTATTTGATGTAACAGACTCTTAGGTGTTCTTTTTTTTTTTTTTTAGCAACATGCCTAGAGTACAATAGGTACTTCATAAATATTTATGACTACTGGTTTCTAGGATTTGCAGTATGGATGCCATCTTTGCAGCCCACCATTTTGGCTGGAGAAATGGCAGTTCTGCAAAAACAAGCCAGCCCTGCATTTCTAAGTACGAATATACCTAAGGAAACAGTCAAATATAATACATTCCCTATTTTTTAGCAAAATGCCTAGAGTACAATAGGTACTTCATAAATATTTATGACTACTGGTTTCTAGGATTTGCAGTATGGATGCCATCTTTGCAGCCCACCATTTTGGCTGGAGAAATGGCAGTTCTGCAAAAACAAGCCAGCCCTGCATTTCTAAGTACGAATATACCTAAGGAAACAGTCAAATATAATACATTCCCTACCAGACTGCAATTTCCCCATTGTTTATGCTGAATTCTGTTGAGCGTACATATGTGACGACTGCTCAGACGATTCCCGGTGACACCCCCTCAAATGGAAGGCATCTGTTTGGTCTCAGTTGGGAAAGCATGCTAAAAATGTCTTCACTTTGGCATTAAACCAGCTCATTGGAAAACTGTACACTCCAAAATAGACGTTTCTTACATTTCTTCTTTAGTAAAGTGTTTCAGATTTATAATTTACTTCTGGAGGAACCCAGAAATTTACATATTGCTTAAGTTAACTTAAATGTGAAGGTGAGGACATGGTTTTGCTAGCTAAATGTAGCAATTGTTTTCATTGTAATGTAAAGTGAACAGAGAAGAGAGTTTTCTTAACTCAACATTTGAAAAAAATTTGCTCCTGAGAGAAAAATTATGAATATACAGGGATATATTAGTTCCATCCCAAGACAAAAATGTGCCATCTAACAAAGTTTACCCCCAAAAGAGGGTTTTCATAGCTGGCTTTGACAATGAGCTGAAAATGTACTTCTAAAGCAATGAAGAATGATTCAAGTTCTTCATGTCTTAATAGAGTAACTAATTCACTTATTTACTTTGCACATGTAACACTGCTGAGATAAGGGAGCATTACCAGGTCACTGTAGGGATATCTGAGAATTTCCTCCTAATTTGTATCCGTAATAGTAATGCTGGAGTTTAGTGCTGGATGAGAGCTGTTCTGTGTGACAAGATGAGTGTATGTTACCTAGTAAATGGTGACAACATAGATGTAAATGGTGGCTAAAATCGTAGTGTTGGAATCATGGATATATGGATGTCTCTCTTTTTTTATTGTTTAAGGTATTACAAATAGTAGTACATATGTCTCCTTTCTTTCCCCCATTGACCTCCCCCCAGCCTGCATACAAGTCCTTTGGTTGATCTCTTACTCCCCCCCAACCCTCCCCTACCTTCCCGCTGTAGTTTGACAGTCTGTTCGAGCTTCTTTGCCTCTATCTATTTTTGTTTAACAGTTTATAATGTTCTTTATCTATCATGGATGTCTTGATAGTGGAAGATATCTCTAAGATAGCAACGACAGTCCTCTATTTTTGTTTTTTTGCTATCATGAGAACATACTGACAGACTGACTTACATTTCATAATGCGGTAGGTGATTTTACTCATGTTTGGGGTTTGTGCCAGATTTGGGACAGTTATGATTTTTCACTATTGGCCAGCTATGTTCCCTCACTACCAGATGAGTGTCACTCTTCATAGAGTTGAGGTAAAGGGACCATTTACAGCAGTAAAGGAAGGGTGCAGGGCAAGAACCAGAATGCTATGTGTAGGGGAGGGAGTGAGTGTGTTGAGGCAAGGAGAAGTAGTGGCTAGAGCAGCGGTTCTCAACCTGTGGGTCGCGACCCCTTTGGGGGTCAAACGACCCTTTCACGGGGTCGCCTAAGACCATTGGAAAACACATATATAATTACATATTGTTTTTGTGATTAATCACTATGCTTTAATTATGTTCAATTTGTAACAATGAAATTGGGGGTCACCACAACATGAGGAACTGTATTAAAGGGTCGAGGCATTAGGAAGGTTGAGAACCACTGGGCTAGAGTCTATGGGATGAAATTGTCAGAGGCAAGCTAACTTGTCTGATATGGATGCATCAGAGTACAAACAACCTTTGCAGCGCTGCCTTTGACAATTGCTGATTTTCCCCAGCTCTCCTGGGGGTGTCACAGCAGGACTCTGTGTTCCTTAGGAATCTACTAGATTAAAGATGGCTTTCTATTAGTTACTTGAAAGCTGCAGGCCCCAAAGGAGTCTAAGGCAGTGTCAACCATACAAGACCCTGGAAGAGAAGTGATGCAGCGGAGCCTGAGGACCAATTGGAACCAGGGACTCAAATACCACCAGAGGCCTTTTCCTTTCTTTAGTTCTTGATTCTGCTTTACTCAGTATTTGGCTTCAGTGACTCTTATTTCATACACTCCTTGCACTTGATGGGACACACAATTGCTGACTTCCTGTTTTACATCTCATGGTTTCAGCCACTAAAGAAAGAATGCCCTTTAGCTCTCTCAAGTATCAAGTTCCAAGTCTTTCATATTCTAATGCCTGAGGGCGGTGGTTTATTTGGATTTCTGGGTCAGGCAGTCAAGAATCGCAAGGAAATCCCATTCGACCAATTTAGCTCACAAATCCATCCTTGTATGATTCAGCTGTGGTCAGATAGGTGGGGTCATAAGAACATAGAGCAGTTGAATGGACCATGTCAGTTCCCAGAATGGATTTGAACTAGGAGTAGGACCATTCTATCTAGTCATGAGATAGGAAGTCAATTCCTTTTTGTTATTGCTTTCTGAGTGACCCCTATTTTATTTTCACTGAATTCTAAGTTCTATTTTTTTTCTTGTTCTTACCAAAGTCATAGTGCATACTAGATGTTAAAGATTTTTGCTAAATTGAACAAGATTTGTTTTCATATCAATGATGACATGCAAATATATTTTTAAGATTTTCAAATACTATGTGGTTGAAAATTATAGAAATTGATGTTCCACATCTGTCATGAAAATTTTATTTTTGTAAGAAGTCATAGCCCTTACTCTTTGTATTTGCTTTATGTACCCCAGTTAAGTTCAGAGATTCAGGAGAATATCTACCTACTTTCTTTTTGAAATCTATAGTAAGGTGACTGTACTAGTTGCCAAGTTATTAGTTTGTGTTATTTATTCTTAGGCCGGTTAGTGTCCTACATTGGCTGTCACTATCATACAACAGAGCTTAGAATGAATTGCACAATGCCACTTCATAAGGTGTAGGCCTTATTGGAGGAAGGAAGAACAAAGCAGAGTCATCAAGAAAAGGCATTAGTCTCACATTATTTTTTCTCCTACTATCTCAAGAGAGACAGAGTCCATTGGACACAACATAGGTTTGAGGTTCATTCAGTAGAGAGATGGTTCTACTAGGAGTCTTCCTTCTTATGGGTACAAAGCCCTTTTAATATGCTTAATGGTTTCAACCACTAGCATCTACGGAGAAATAAAAAGGTAAAAACTTAAAAGTAATAATTATTCCCTGAAAAAGTTGCCTATGATGTTCACTACAAATCCTTCTCCACTCTTAGGAGTTCCAGATAACCTTAACTCCCCCCCCCGCCCCCCGAATTAGTGAGTGTGGGTTTCACTCCCTTATAAAACAAGGCCTCTCCTGTCTTCTCAATTGCTTGGCTCTTGAAATTAAATGAGTCATCCTTTTCTATACGGAGTTTCTTGATTTACCTCTTGGGGGCAGCAATCCCTCAGTACATAATGACATTATTCCAGATGGAATGATGTTAAATTATTTTAAGTGAATCCATGTTGGTTTAGTTGTTTCATCTTCTCTTTTAGAGTGTGTCATGATGTCACTGTTTCAGTTCCATGCTTCATTGCACTAACTAAAATAGTAAACCAATTAAATGAAAGTTAGATGTCTTTGGAAATTAACAGAGGACAAATTTGCATGTTCAGTGAAAGAAGCAGCCGATAAATTGGCTCACAGCTTAATTTAGCTCACTTTCCTTTTTCTGGAAATCTGTAAATCACCCAAATAATTGGATTGTTCTTTAACTGTTTTATATGTTTGTTTCCATACCTGACTATAACTTCCATAAGGTCAAAGGCTACAAGTTATACATTTCACTTATTTTTTAACTAGCCTAGTACTTATGAATGTAGTTATGTAGGTACTTAATAATGGGAAAGCTATTGAATTGAATAAAATTCCTGTAATCAATATTTAAGTGTTTATTTTAGAGAAATCATAATGCCAGATAATTAGGACACAAAGATAAATAACATGTAATCCCTATATTCTTAATAATCTTTTTTTAAACATTTGAATTACCTATTTTTTTGAATAGGTAATAGAGACACATTTTCAAATTAAAACAATGTATTGAGATATACATTGAGAAGTGTAGCTCCTACTTCCATCTCTGCCCATTCTCCTACAAGTCTAATCAATCCCCAGTCATCGATCATTATTAATTCCATGTGTCCTGTTAGTGTTTCTTCATGCAAACACAATCAATACACACATATATGTATTTTCTTTCTTTTTTAAAAATATGTTTTTATTGATTTCAGAGAGGAAGGGAGGGGGAGAGAGAGATAGAAACATCAATGATGAGAAAGAATCATTGATCGTTTGCCTCCTGCATGTCCCCCACTGGGGATTGAGGCGGCAACCCGGGCATGTGCCCTAACCAGGAATCAAACCATGACCTTCTGGATCACAGGTGAACACTCAACCACTGAGTCACACTGACTGGGCATGATTATTTTTCTTTGAGACAAATGAAAACATTAAGAAGCATAAAGAGTCATGAAAAAGCCTGGTACACTCAGGGATTCATTGTGGTAGAGGTATGGGCTGAAGGACAGAGTGGTGGGCAATGAGGCCAGAGCATAGATGGGGAACAGACTTCTATGACAATGAAGAGAGTTAGGGTTGTTTTTTTTTTTAAAAAATATACTTTATTGATTTCCCACACAGAGGAAGGAAGAGGAATAGAGAGCCAGAAACATCGATCAGCTGCCTCCTGCACACCCCCCACTGGGGATGTGCCTGCCACCAAGGTACATGCCCGTGACCGGAATCAAACCCGGGGACCCTGCGGTCCGCAGGCCGACGCTCTATCCACTGAGCCAAACCGGTGCTGGCAAGAGTTAGGGTTTTATGATACAAAGCACATGGATAGAGTTTGGCCTGTGTGTGAGACAGCTGGAGGCACACGGGAGACTGACCAGAGTTGGAAGGGATGTGTGGCCTGGACTAGGTGATCATTGCTGTGGTTCAGAGAGAGATGTTGGAGGAACAGGCTGTAGCACCAGGAGGGACACAGGGCAGAGTCCAGGCCAGCGAGGCTTCTCCTAGCTCTGCATGCTCTGTCCTTGCTCTCTCTCCAGTCACAGGTTAACCACAGCACTTCATAGCAGAGCATAGCACTTTTCCGCTTACAGCCTCCAAGGGCTCCCTGTGCTTTCTCAGTAAAACCCTACTTGGTTAGAACGGCCCACAAGGCCCTACGTGATCTGCCAGACTGTGACCCTGGGGCCGTGGTCAGCAAACTGCGGCTCTCGAGCGACATGCGGCTCTTTGGCCCCTTGAGTGTGGCTCTTCCTAAGCCTTAGGAGTACCCTAATTAAGCTAATAACAATGTACCTACCTATATAGTTTAAGTTTAAAAAATTTGGCTCTCAAAAGAAATTTCAATTGTTGTACTGTTGATATTTGGCTCTGTTGACTAATGAGTTTGCCGACCACTGCTGGGGGAAACGGAGGCTTTCCAGAAAATAGGGATGCGCACAGGCTCAACTTTTTCTCATGCTCTGCAGCTGGGTCCTCCCATCTATCCTGGAGTTACACAGGCCTGGGAAACCCCAGGAGTGCCTGGTTTAGGTCAGTCAGGGAAGGGGCTCACCTGGTGGCTTTAGGAGGAATGGGGTACGGGCATTTGATGTGTGTCTACAACTCCTATGCTAGTCTTTAATTTAGGTGGTACTGTTGACTATAGCAACTGGAAATGAGCAAATTAATTCTGCTTCTGAAATTGTTGAGCTTTCTGGCATGTTTTTGCAGCTTATGTAATACTGTATATCATATTTTCTTCAGCCCTTAACTGCTACTAAGTCACCAATATATGTACGTTTATTTGTAGTAAGCTTCTTACCCAGGTTTCTTTTACATTTATCTTCTTTCATTCTCTATGGTTTATTATCTCTCTTTTATCTTTATTTTGATTGTCCTTTTGTGGTATGCTGAGTAATGGCCTTCCGAAGATAGCCACCTAATCCCTGGAACCTGGGAATGTTACTTTACACGACAAAAGGGAGTTTGCGGATGTGATTAAGAATCTTGAGATGGGGGATTATCCTGGATTGTCTCTATGGAACAGTGTAATCACAGGGTTCTTATGCTTTGGATGAAGAAAGAGTCAGAATCAGCCAGAAGGTGATGTGCTTATGGGAGAGAGTTAGAGTGATGAACTTTGGTGAGGAAGGGGCCACAAGCCAAGGAATGCAGGCAGCCTCTAGAAGCAGAAAAGGCAAATAAATGGATCTAGGAAGTCCCAGCCCTGCTGACACCTTTCATTTAGTGAAAATGACTTAGATAATAGAATGTTAGATAATAAATATATTATACTAAACCTCCATTTGTGCTAATTTGTTATAGTAGCAACAGGAAGCTATAAATATTAAAAATTTTATTATTATCCACCTCAGGAGGTATAGTATGGGCTTGAGGGTCAGGCTCCTGGCTCTGTTATTTACTCTCTGTGTAGATTTATCCAAGTTATTAAATCCCACCAAGCTTCTGGTCTTCATCTACAAAGTAGGCCATATTTATTCCTGCCTTACAGATATTTTGTGAATATTTGCAAGGACACATGTAAAAGCACTTAACCCAGTGCCTGGTGAGCAGTAGCCCTTCAATAAATGTTCAAATACAATCACTGGAGGAGTCACCACCTAGTGTATTAAGTAGCCCTCATCCTGTCTGCCACGCATTCAAAATAGGGTTTAATTTATTAAAATTCCATTTAGATTTATCTTTTCAGGAACTCAAATAACCTGTAGCTGTGGTATGTTTTCGAGCTGTCACTTCCTCTTTTCTTTTTTCCTCTTTCTATTAACTATGAAAATTAAACATTTTAAGCTCTTGATCAATGGAAAAGTTATAAATTGTTTTAGGGAAGTTATATCTTCCTGTCTCACTTTGTTTTGGCTGCTATAACAAAATACCATGATCTGAGTGCTTATAAACAAAAAAAACTTATTTTTTCACACTTCTGGAGGCTGGAAGTCCAATGTCAAGGCACCAGCTGATTTGGTGTCTGGTGAGGATTCACTTCCTGATTCATAAATG
>NW_005354010.1:2161878-2168759 GCF_000412655.1 Myotis brandtii
TTGCTGTGTCCTTGTATGGCAGAAGGGACAGGAAGGGATCTGTCTAAGGTCTCTTTTATAAAGATGCCGCCATCATAACCAAAACACCTTCCAAAGGCCCCACCTCCTAATACCGCCACATTGGGATTAGGTTTCAACATATGAATTTTGGGGTGACTCCTTCAGTCTATAGCATCTCCTTACTATGATTTTATTAATGGCTTAAGATAGTAGTTTCACTTACAAAAACACATTTAATGGAACAGAATAGTTTGAACATAGTTTAAATGAAACCCTAATAATTTCTTTATCTTTTAGGACTCTTTCAGCTTCAAATAACAGAAATTCCTACTCAAGCCATATGGAAATGTACGACCTGAGCCTAACAGAGGGTCCAGAGGCATGGTGGCTTTCAGGATTTGGCACAGTAGCTCTTGAATTGTTGGTGTTAGCCAGACTGATGGTTGCTGCAGACACCCCTCCCCTGAGTCCCCCAAAAGTTAGAGTCATGAGCCAATCACTGGCAAGAAGAATGAGATTATACTGCATTAGGGGTGGAGTTAGCTGCCTCCGTGGCCCCTGGCTGTCTCCCCCCGACCCCTCTGCCCTGCCAAACTGAATGCCTCAGGAAACTGCTTGAAGCTTTGCTCAGGACAGCATCCACATGTCAAAAAAAGAAATATTTCTACTTAGACATTTACAATATGGCTAGGCATATAACCTCTGAAGCCAAATTTTTAATCTTCAAGTTTTTTTAGTGAAAAAAGACAACCATATTTTCAAAAAATGTAAATAAATTCTTTGGGTTGAGATGTATTATAAAATGTTTTATGAGAAAAGGTGATTAAAAAATATCTAAGAGCTTATTGAGTCAATATCTTATTAATGTAGTGACCAAGCTTTGGTAGCCATTGCATAAAAGAACCCCACTGTTGAATTTAAAAATCTGTAAACTTTTCTCTGTACAACTGACATGTGGCATGATAGTGATATACATAAACATATCCTATATAATAAAAGAGAAACATGCAAATTAACCGTCACTCCGTCACTCTGCCACTCCACTACACCCACCAGCCAATCAGAATGACTATGCAAATTAACCCAACAAAGATGGAGGTTAATTTGCATACACAGGCACGGAGCGAAGACTGAAGACGACTGAAGATGGTGGAGGTCACAGAGCTGGAGCAAGCAGGAGGCTTGGGTTGCTCCCAGCGACTGAGGAAGCCAAGTTTCCCGCTGGCCCTGGACTCCGCTCAAGGAGTGGCTGTGGGCCTGGGTCGCCGGGGGAGAAGCCAAGCCTCACTTCTGAGGCCGCAGCGGAGAAGCCAGCCTCGCTGCTGCAGCCAGACCAAAGGCCTGGGTCCCAGGTGCCGGAGGGAAACCAGTGCCAGCAGCCAGGGGAAGAAAGGTCTATTGCGCGAATCTTCGTGCAACGGGCCACTAGTATATATATGTGTATGTATATGAATATATAATCCTATATAATAAAAGCCTAATATGCAAATTGTCCCCCCAACCGGGAGTTCAACCAGGAGTTTGACCGCTCACTATGATGTGTGCTGACCACCAGGGGGCGGCATGGGGAACATGGCAGGAGTTGGCGACATGGCGCTGGCAGTGGGTGGCAGCGGAGGCGCTGCCAGTCCCAATGGGCCCTGATGAGAGCAGGCCCGTGGCGGGATGGTGGAGCAGTTGAGCGGCCGGCACCAGGCTAAGGCAGGTGAGGGAGCCGGTCGGGGGCCCGATGACTCAAGTGGAGCGGGGCACGCAGGGGCTCAGGGGCCCAGGTGCTGCCCAGGTCTCAGAGGTCAGCTGGGACCTGCCCTTCCACACCAGATGCTCGTGCTTTGATCTCAGGCCAGACCTAGGGACCACACCCATGCACAAACCGTGCCCGTGCACCAGGCCTCTAGTCTACACTAATAAAAGAGAAACATGGTAATTAGCGTATGACCGCTACCCTTTTCATTGGCTAATCAGTGAGTATATGCAAATTAACTGTCAGCCAAGATGGCGGCCGGCAGCCAGGCACTGAAGCGAGCATGAGGCTTGCTTGCTGCAGACTCCAACGTTCCCCGCCTCACTTGCCGGCCTCTCAGCTGCAACTCTAAGCAACTATGTACTATGTTGCAAATAAGAAGCTAAACAAAACCCCAGAAACCGGCTTCCATTCAGCCGGGCTCGGACCGCAACATTGTATCGATGTTTTCAGCAGCGAGGCCTCAGAGCTAAAGCTGGCCCAGAATAAAAAATAAAAAAAAAGAAAACTAGGAGCGGTTGGAAGCTTCAGTCACTCTCCAGCCAGAAAACAGCCCTCAGCCCCTCACCCAGACTGGCCAGGCACCCCAGTGGGGACCCCCACCCTGATCCAGGACACCCTTCAGGGCAAACCAGCCGGCCCCCACCCGTGCACCAGGCCTCTATTCTATATAGTAAAAGGGTAATATGCCTCCCAGCACTGGGATCAGCGGAGCCGCAAGGCCTCCTGGCACCGGATCAGCGTGACAGGGGGCAGCGCCCAAACCCCCTGATCGCCCTGCAGCTCTGTGTGTGACAGGGGGCGGGGCCACAACCTCCCTATCCGCCCTACTCTGTTCGTGACAGGGGAAGGCACCCCAACCCCCTGATCTGCCCTGCTCTGTGCCTGATAGGGGGAGCTCCCCAATCCCCTGATTGCCCTGCGGCTCTGTGTTTGACAGGGGGGAGCTCCCCAAACCCCTGATCGGCCCTGCTCTGTGTGTGACAGGGTATGGAGCCCCAACCCCCCAATCGGCTGTACCCTGAGCGTGACTAGGGGTGGCATCGCAACCTCCCGATCCGCCCTGCTCTGTGCATGATGGGGCGGGGAGGTGCTGTTGGCCCCAATGGGCCCCAAGGAGAGTGGGACTGTGGAGGGATGGTGGAGCAGGTGAGTGGACAGAGCCAGGCCAAGGCACCTGATTGCCCTGCTCATTGCCCTGCAGACAGCAACCAGCGGCCCACAGGTCCTGATCTCCAGGCCAGGCCCTGGGCTAGGACAGGGAACTGGGGGTGGGTGGCGATGACCAACCTCCTGTGGCACCTGGGTGGGGGGGGTCTGTGAGCAATCCCCAGCTACCTGGAGGCGGGGTGATGGGGACAGAGGTGTGGTGAGAATGCAGGGTATCTGCTGAGCTCACTGTCATTCCACATGCTACCCTCCCCCCGATGCTAGGGCTTGCACGCTGGGGAATCCCCCGTGCTCAAGCCCACCCCGCACCCTCAGGGCATTTTCCCAGTGAGCTGGGCCACAGCCACCAGGACTGCAGGGGCCGGTCAGGCTCCCCGTGGGTTCGCGCAGGAGCTGGTCTGCAAGGCCAGCAGGAGAGAGCAAGCTGCCCACCTTGCTTCTGTGCGGCACCACTGGGCAGCTCAGAGGCCCACACTGCACCCTGACCACGGCATCCATCCGTGCTCACCACATCTCTGCATGGGGACTCAGGCCCCGTGACTCAGGTGGAGGGGGGCACGCAGGGGCTCAGGGGCCCAGGTGCTGCCCAGGTCTCAGAGGTCAGCTGGGACCTGCCCTTCCACACCAGATGCTCGTGCTTTGATCTCAGGCCAGACCTAGGGACCACACCCATGCACGAATTTCGTGTACCGGGCCTCTAGTAGATATAAAAGATGTATAATATATATGTATCTTATACATATAAATAGATACCTATATATACAATATATATAGTATGTGTAGGTGTATATACATACATAATATATATGTGTGTATATGTAGGCATATATAATTATATATATTTATATATACAGAGAATATTGTGTATTTGTATATGTATGTATATATCACTGTAGTTCCATCAGAATGTCCACAGGACTCTATGTTCTCATGTTGATAAAATAGTATTTATTCTTTCACAAAGTATTTATTCTTTCATATGATGGGCAATACGGTTTCCACTTTGTGAATTTCTCTGGAATTGTTCCTCCTAGTCCTTCTGGTCCTATTTGTCTCTATCCCAAGGCTTGCTCCTTTTGGACTATATCCCAAGGCTGATATGGTTCTTGTTGCTCTATTTATTATAAAAAAAGACAAAGGAGGTGGCTATATTTCACTCAGAAAAATAATGTTAAAATGCCAAGAAATATTAATGGGAATTGAAGAGACATAGAAGAAACCATATTTTGGGATACTGTTTTTGCTTAAATTTGTTAGCAGGCACAAATTACCCTCCATTTTTCTGTAGAGGGATTATTTAATCACAATAATTGAGATTTTTATTTCTAGGGCAATTTAATGTGTTTTGTGAAGGCTTCACATTGACTCATTATTATTAACCTCAGGGAGCAAAGAAATGTAGAAAACTGATACATAAAAGGAAAAAGCTCTTTAGAGGCTAAGAGACTTAAACAGAAAATATTAGTTATTTCAAAACTAAGGTGTTTAATATAAACAACCTTGGGAGATTCATAAACACAGAAGCATGACACTTAACAAGACTGACTTGGGCTTTAAATATGAAAAGGGTAAAATTAACGTGTTTAAACACCCCTCAGGTTCAAGGCTGTCTTTAAGTTCTTTATGCGTACTTTTCCTTTTTAAAGTGAATTCGTTATGTTGATACATAACTGGACAACCTTCCATAATCATGACCATGAAAGCCTCAAGGCTAATTATACAGCTTCTGTACATGCCATTGATCTTCTGAGATCTTTCCCCACTTTTCTACTCAGACCCAACTCCCTCAACCATGCCCTGCTCAGAGCAGTATAAAGACCTCCAACTCTGCTCTTAAAGCAGTTAAGAGCATTTGTATGTATAGTCATCTATAAGGATTGATTTTGCTTATCTGTCTTTTGTACTAGACATGAAGTGCTTGAAGGCAAAGGCTATACCCTACTCACTTTTGCGTCCATCATCATGAACACAGTTTGTGCACATGGTGTTCAATATTTGTACCGAGGAAACAAAATAAGGGAAGGCATGACTTACCTTTTCCAATTCAGTTTTCCTTTAAAAAATTCCCATGGTTATCTTTGAAATGTTTCCATGTTACTTTAGTAAGTGCTAACAATGTAAATAGCTCCTTTTTTTTCTTGAATTCCTATGTTGGAAAGGAGATAGGATAAAAGGCCTCTCTCAGGCAGTCTACAATCCCAGTGGGAAGTAGACAAACAAGGGAATTGTGTAGAAGGCTTAAGACAGAAACAAATTTCCCTCAGATATTCAGACAGTGGGGTCTGAGTGCATTCAAGCTGTTGTGGGAGATGTAGATTAAACATTATTTGTTTAGTTTAGATTGAATAGAGAGCACAAATGGCTAATTCAAAATAAATCTGCTTTGTGAAATATAATAAATGCCCAGGTTTCTTACTGTAATTTGTTTTCTTATCAAATAATCTCCAAGTCTGATTTCATTTCTGTTATACAACTGAAGCATTTGCTTGTGTCACCCAGATAATTGTCTTCAGGTTCCCTTTCCTGATTGATGAGTTTCAGGGGATTAGATTCACGTTCTATCACTAAATGATAACAAACCAATTGGTAAATTGGTGAAGGAGTAAGGGGAGAACCCTGCAACCAATATTTCAGGAGGGAAAAAAAAGCAGTAGAACAATTTATGTGAAGATAATGGCGGTGAGACTGGTCTGGTCTTCATGATATTATTGGAAGCCTCTAATAGCAGGGATTCAGGAGTCTCTTTGGCCCTCCGAAGTGTTTGGAGGCTTTGGTCTGCATCCACAATGGCACAAAGAAGAGCCAAGGGATCTGGGACTTGAAGGGTTTCCTTTAGTGCAGACCATTAAAGACTGCAATGAAAATGTACCTCTTTATTTTGGAAAGCTAACCTCCAGTGCATGCCAGAGTATCAGATCTCTCTGGTGAACCATCTAATTGATGGTAGAATTGATGCAGACTTGGAATCGCTAGGCATGTAAAGATGGACACTCTGAAGGAGAAGAAAAATGGATGAAATCTATGTTGAAAATAAATTTTGCCTGAAAACACACACACACACACACACACACACACCTCTATCCTGAAGATCAATCTGCTCATTACCTGTAATGGCAAAGAAAGCTCTTCCATCATATGAATGAGCCATAGAACATTTTAATGAATTACCCATTTCACATTTATATCCTAGTTAACTGAAGTAAAGTAACTTGAGTCACTTTACTATTTTTCTATATAAAACATTTAGTTAATTATAAGACATTTATCCTATACCATTAGCCATTTAATCACTTAAAAATATACAGACTATAATTACATAATTATTGGTTGCTAAAATGTGCATGCTTAGTTTTTAAAATGTTAAAGTCGATCCAAAAAGGAAGGTATGCAACAGAAATATATTTGTTATATTTCAATTAGCACCATCAAAGTAAAATAATCTGTAGTCACATTACACAAACATCACTTTCTCTATTAATGTGAAAGAAATATGCAACTTTCTTCATTAAATTATTTCACAAAAAGTTCAAAATATTTCAAAATCTATGGACAGGTGATTGGCCCACTGAATATCACTTTAAAAAAACATATAGAGGAAGAAAAAAAAGTGTGAAGCTATATTTAAACAGGGAAATAAATATTAGGTTGCCAGTTTGCCTATTTGAATAAATCTAGTAAATAAGCTCTTCAGACAAAATTGAACCAGAAAATCATCTAGACTCAACTCTAAAGCAAATTTTGTTCTAAATAAGATAAAATCTTAAGGATTCTGTTAACTTATGATATTCTCTACTTTGAATCTTAGCTATAGCATTTATATTTTTAATTTAAAAATAGTACATATGAAAAGGAAAAGTAACATTCTTTTATTTACAGACTACTAGCCCTACGCACGAATCCAGTAGGTCACTGCTGCCCTCCTGTAGCTCTCCACCCACTGCCCCACCCTCCTGTAGCTCCCCCCCAC
>NW_005354010.1:2168861-2179201 GCF_000412655.1 Myotis brandtii
CTCCTGCTGATCCGTGATCTGGTCATGACACTCTTGGTCGTTATGCCGCATGGCATTACAGCTAATTAGCATATTCCTCTCTTATTATATAGGACTAGAGTCCCAATGCACGCAAATTTGTGCACGTGGGTGGGGGAATCCCTCAGCCTGGCCTGCATCCCTCTTGCAGTCCGGGACCCCTTGGGGCATATCCACCTGCTGGCCTAGGCCTGATCCCCCAGGGAGTGGGCCTTAGCTGGCAGTCAGACATTCCTCTGGCAGCCCGGGAGCCCTAGGGGGATGTCAGACAGTCGGATGTCCTTAGTGCTCCTTAGTGCTGCCGTGGAGGTGGGAGAGGCTCCCACCACCACTGCTGTGCTTGCAGCGGTCAGCCCAGCTTGTGGCTGAGTGGAGCTCCCTCTGTGGGAGTGCATTGACCACCAGGGGGCAGCTCCTGCATTGAGCATCTGTCCCCTGGTGGTCAGTGTGTGTCATAGTGACTGGTCGTTCTGCCATTAGGGTGAATTTGCATATTACCCTTTTATTATATAGGATACCCCCACTCTATCAGTTATTTAGTTTATATATTCAACATACAAACTAACATTCAGAAAAGTTTGTATATACAATGCATTGCTATGAGGTTCAAATGAGATAACTTGAATGAACATACTGTAAACGGTAATGCTAAGTAAATTGAGCCTAAGAATTTTTTTTTCCAGTGGGAGGAACACATAGACCAGGGGTGGGAATAGGATGCTATAAAAGGTTAGAGCAGCTGATTCAGTTATCTGAAAGGAACCAGATTCCTGAATGTAAATCTGGTTTGTGTTGAAGATTTTTTCCTTAGTGCTTCTTTCATCCTTTCCTATAACTGCTTCGGCTTTCCTTGTTTTACTTTCAAGTCATTTCACGATACAGAAATAGCTTGCTCCTGACTTTTCTCTACACTAGAGGGTTTAAACTTTAGCCTGTATCAGTGTCACCAGGAGACTTTAAATTTTATTTTATCTTAATAAGTATACAACGTGAGATCTATTCTCAACAAATTATAAGTGTACGATGCAATATGTTATTGATTATAGAAACAATGTTGTACAGCAGACCTCTAGAGCTTATTCATTTTTGCTTAACTGAAAGTCTACTGTTGATTAGTAATTCTCCATTTCTTCCTCCTCCAGCCCCTGGAAACCACCATTCTATCCTTTGCTTGGGTGACTTTTGGTACTTTAGAGACTCATGGAAGTGGAATCATGTAGTATTTGTCCTTCTGTGACTGGCTTATTTCACTTAGTGTAATGTCCTCAAGGTTCATCCAGGCTGTTGCATACTGCAAAATTTCCTTCTTCTTCTTCCTATTTTTTTAAGTCATCATCATCATTATATCTTTATTTTTACTTTTTTGTTTTTTTAAAGTCTTTATTGTTGAAAATACTACATATGTTCCTTTTTCTCCCATTAAATTTCCTTCTTTTTAAAAATATTTTTATTGATTTTAGAAAGGAAGGGAGAGCGAGAAAGAGATAGAAACATTAATGATAAGAGAGAATCATTGATCAGCTGCCTCCTGTATGCCCCCTCCGCAGGATTGAGCCCGCAACCTGGGTATGTGTCCTGACTGAGAATTGAACCTTGACCTTCTGGTTCATAGGTCAATGCTCAATCACTGAGCCACACTGAATGGGTTAAATTTCCTTCTTTTTAAAGACTAAATAGTATTCCATTGTATGTATATACCACATTAATCAGCCGCCTCCCGCACACTCCCCACTGGGTATGTGCCCGCAACCAAGGTACATGCCCTTGACTGGAGTCGAACCTGGGACCCTTGAGTCCGCAGGCCGACGCTCTATCCACTGAGCCAAACTGGTTAGGGCCCACATTTTCTTTATCCATTTATCTGTCCATGGAAATGTAGATTGTTTCCACATCTTGGCTATTACGGATAATACTGCAATGTACATGGGAGAGCAAATGTCCTTTTGAGATCCTGATTTAATTTTTTAAAAATAATACCCAGAAGTGGAATTTGCTGGATCATTGGTAGTTGTACTTTTAATTGTTTGAGTGACCTCCAGACTATTTTCCTCAGTGGCTGTATAAACACAGAACCACCTCTAACCGGCCCTATCCTGTTTCTAACAAGATATTGAGTTGCTTTTCAGAGACAACAGACCACATCCGAAAGTCATGTAAGTGAAGCAGGGGCACAGGAGAGAATTTTCACCTTCACTGACACCTGGAACCAAAATCTCTCTCTAACACACACTCAATCATGGAACGAAAGGACCAGGTACACGACCAGAGCTTGAACACCAGAATCTTTTCAGAAATGAAGGTCCCTTGTCCAGGAAGATCCAGTGTTGAAGCTCCTTACCCTTTCTTGCCATAAATGGTCAAATTCCAAAGTCTTCCAGTTGAAACCTGTCTGGCTAGTGCTTCCATATACCAGCCCATCCTCTCCTAACCCTTTAAATCCCGCCCCAAACCCTCACTGGGGGAGACAGATTTGAGCCTGGCCTCCCATAACCTTGCAATGGGAGGTTGACTTTGGAATAAAGCCTTTTCTTTTCTCAAAAGCCGATTCCATAGTATTGGTTCTTACGTGCATCAGGCAGTGATCCCTTGCTTGGTAACAGTTGCACCGCCATCAGTGTACAAGGGTTCCAATTTCTCCACATCCCCACCAAGACTCATTGTCTTTACCAGGAAATTCTTGTTAAAGTGCGGATTGCTAGGCTCAATCCCCTGGCATTTCTCATTCAATAAATAGGTCTGGGAGGGATTCAAGAAGTTGTTTTTCTAGCAAGGACCCAGGTGATGCCCATGCTGTTGGTCTGAGAACCACATTTTTAAGAACTACTCTATACCCTATCACTAGCGGAAGGACAGAAGATAGTGAGCGGTTAGAGCTGATCATTTCTAATTGTCACTGGCAAGCTTTGGCTTCAGTGGTTCTTTGCCAAGACTCTTTTGACATAAGGAATAGCTTTTATTTTCCTGGCAAGTGAAACCATTTCACTTATTAATTCATTGCCTGAAGAGGCCCATTTATTTCTCTTTCCTATTCTCAGTGATGTTAACAATTTTAGCAATTTAATATTGATAATGGCTTTAGCTTGTTCTTGGTTAATTGAGGGCACTCAACTTTAACAATCATAGTTAATAACAGAGGAGGCACACTGGCTTACACAAAGACAGGACGTCCTAATGTACTTTAGATAAAGAATAGGTTGGTTATTCAGTGTTTGTTTTTAATCCAGGAATGAATTTGCTATCCCAAAGGCAAAAACATGAAAAGGAAGAGGCAGGTGAGACCTAAAGCCTTTATATTTGAAATGTTTTTCAGTGTGGCTTATGGACTATTTGCCTCATAGTAAATAGGGATACGTGCTTAAAATGCACTTTCCTAGGTCCCACTCCAGAAGTGAGGGTGCTGGAAGGAATGTTAGTTGCTTTAGGGTGACTCTGAGAAACTGCCCTGCAGGGTTCTGGGCAGAGTGAGGTCAGCAAAATAGCAGCATAATAGCAGCATAGAAGTTTCTATCATCTTCCCTCCAAATGAACCTAAATCAACACACCATTATCACCCAAATTACATGAGGGTCCATTGAGCCTGCAACCCAGGCATGTGCCCTTGACGGGAATCGAACCTGGGACCCTTCAGTTCACAGGCTGATGCTTTATCCACCTAGCCAAACTGGCTAGGGCTACCTTCCCTTGTTTTCGTTGTAGTTGAGGACTGGGGTACAGAATGCTTGGGGTGCTCATTCAGGTCCCACATCTAATTAATGACAGAGATAGAACTAAATCTCAGACATCTCTATGCTCCTTAACATTTCTCTGTTGTTTCACAGATTGAACACAGAGCAGAACCTTAGCCGGTTTTGTTTATTAGTGCCTAGTTATGCACTTTTAAGTAAGGCTTTTTTTTTTTGTCATTAAAGGCGTTAACAATTGTTTTGCTAATCTATTACCTCTTCTTGTTTTCTAGCCACATCAGACGGCTCACGTTTAGTCCCTGAATAAAACACGTTTTTATGCCTCTGTACCTTTGCTTATGCTGTTCCTGCTTCCTAGAATGTCCTTCCTTTCTCCCACTCAGTCTTCAAATCCCTAACCCAATTTATTACTTACCCTTTCCTCTGAGTTTCTGAAGCATTCTAAATATAACTTACCAAATTGTATGAGGGATACTGTCTCCTCTCATAGCCAACTAGCTGATAATAATTGCTAATAAGTGCAGGCCTCAAAGCAGACAGATATATAAACGATACCAGACCCTTACTTACTTGAAATCTTTCTGATGTAGAACCAGGACCACCCAAGGAAAGTAGATTTTCCTTTTGTATTGACATATAATATAATTCACCCATGGGACCCTTCCAGTTCCCTGGGCACAGTATTTTATACTGAATTCCGTCCAACTAAAATCTCCTGTTTAGTTCTGATTTCTGGGCTCAGAAGAATCCCTTTCTTATGTTAGTGACAAAATGAATGACTTTCTGTTTCCTGTGAAATCCTGCCATTAATGTACAGGTCATCTTTCTGCCCACACTGCAGCCCACACAGTATAACAAGATCTTGCCAATTTAATAACCACAGCACATAGCAAGAACCACACATGCAAGGGGCTGGTTATAATCTATCCTCCCACCCAAAGTAGGCGCTCAGTAAATATTGGTTGAATAAATACATCAGGAAATGAAGGATACTCTATGGTTTCACTTAGCAATGAAAAGCAAACATATTTTACTCTAGGCAGCAAGGCCCACTCAGTATTGTTTTAAGGCCTTAGTTGAGATAAAAGGTTTGTCTTTCTCAAATGAGGTATAAAACTAACAATATTTATTTATAGTAGCAATTAACTATTGAATGTGCTTCTAAACAACTGCTTGGTCTCTAGTCATGGCCTACGTTAACCCAGGCTGCATATATTCCTTATCATAATCTTACACTTAAATTTCCCTATTTTGTATATTAACTTAATATATTCTATATTTCCTTTTTCTTGCATTTAATTGAATGTAGACATAGGCATATTGTGTATTTTTATGTTAAAATTTATGTTTTTGTGTCAGTTGAAGGAAATGGTGAACTGGAATCTCGGGCCCACTCCACCTTTAGTAAATGAGATTTTTTTGTGATCCTCTGAATTATGTAAAGTTTTCATTGATCACATATCCTAATAAGCCTCCTAGGAATATTAATTAACTAGAGGCCAGGTGCACGAAATTCATGCACTCGGAAGGGGGGGGGGTCCCTCAGCCCGGACTGCACCCCCTCGCAGTCCGGGAGCCCTCAGGGGATGTCCGACTGATGGCTTAGGCCAGTGATGGTGAACCTATGACACGCGTGTCAGAGGTGACACGCGAACTCATTTTTTTGGTTGATTTTTCTTTGTTAAATGGCATTTAAATATATAAAATAAATATCAAAAATATAAGTCTTTGTTTTACTATGGTTGCAAATATAAAAAAATTTCTATATGTGACACGGCACCAGAGTTAAGTTAGGGTTTTTCAAAATGCTGACACGCCGAGCTCAAAAGGTTCGCCATCACTAGCTTAGGCCATCAGTCGGACATCCTTAGCGCTGCCATGGAGGCGGGAAAGGCTCCCACCTCCGCTGCTGCGCTAGCCAGCAATGAGCCCGACTTCTGTCTGAGCAGTGCTTTCCCTGTGGGAGCACACTGACCACCAGGGGACAGCTCCTGCAGTGAGCACCTGCCCCCTGGTGGTCAGTGCGTGTCATAGCGACCGGTCATTCTGCTGTTCGGTTGATTTGCATATTAGCCTTTTATTATATAGGATAATGTCTTATTATGGGCAAGGCTTCTAATTCAATTTTTTTTAGGTAGTTAAAGGGGGGGGGCAGAATTTTCACTTGAGCCTGAAGCTACAATTGCCCTTAGCTCAAAAATCTGCATACCACTGAAACACATCTTGGTTAAGCTCATTCTGAACCCCCACACTGTTCTATTCTATTATGGGTATAAGTATTGGGAACCATCTTATCTCTTTAATGAAAGGAACCTTTTGTTATGTTACAATGACTAACTTTATCTCATGAGTTGTGCTTTGGCTTCAAGCCTGTATCCAGTATTCATGCAGCAACTTCTGCTCTTCTGTTCAATATTTACGTGGCATATCTTTTATTTTCTCTAAATCTTTCTAGGTTTTTATGTATTAGGTAGGAATAGCCCATGGACACAGACAATAGTCTGGCAAAGGCCTGGAAGGGGCAGGTGCAGGGTGGAGAAGATCAATGGGGGAAAAAAAAAACTAAAACAAAGGGACATCTGTAATACTTTCAACAATAAAGATACATTTTAAATAAAGAAAAGTATCTTAGTTGAAAAGAGTTTTATGTGAAATAATGTAAGTAATTGCTCTACACTGTACTTTATATTCTCAACTCCTCCCAAAGAGATAGTAATTGACCCTATGTTCACTGACTGCAGGACTGACTTTCTCCACGCTGACCCAACACTGACTGCCACAGGGGCTGCGATCAGACCGTGCTTTTCTCTCCGGGCCTCTGTCTGGGCCTGATCGCAGCCCCCGTGGCAGTCAGTGCTGGGTTGCTGAGGCGCCCGCAGCACTGACTGCAGGACTGACTTCCAGTGTTCGATTGAGCCTTTGGTTGTTTTGGACATTACAGACCCTGACTATTTATATATATATATAGACAATTATAAAGGGTAGGTATTTGTATTATAAAAGATATGTAGCTATCAGGAATAGAGTGAAGCATATAATCCATAAAATCATTTTCTGCTATAATATTAACGTTCCCAAGCAAACTTTACTGACATTAATTAAGCAATTTATGGTATTATTTTAAAATATCCATTTGCAAAGCTGAGACAACTCTCTCTTCAACCATTGCCACACCTATCCAAATATTTATTCAACTCATATAACTTACAAAGAGCTGAGCTTGATGAGAATATAGCAACAACAACAAAAAACTGAGGCCTTGCCATGTACCTGCATACACTATACTAAGTGTTTTACATACACTTTTATTTACTCTTTATAAAAGAACTAGAGGCCCAGCGTGCGAGGAGGCCTCCCACCGTGCAAGGAGGCACCCCGTGGGGGGCCGGGACCCGCGCCTGACTCGTGTAACACCGGCTGCCGCAGGAGTCAGGCTGGATGGCCCCGTGGGGGGCTGGGACTCATGCCTGACTCGCACAGCACCGGCCGCTGCGGTAGTCAGGCCGAACGGTGCCACAGGCAGCTGGGCCCGCACCATCGGGGACCATCGGGGGCCGGGATCCGCGCCTGACTAGCAGCATCCCCTGGCCCCCTCTGCCTGTGTCTGCTCCGGTGCTGCCCGAGCCACCATGCCCGCTAGGGCAGACCCCCCTGCCTCTGTCTCATCTTTGCTCCAGGCCTCACCTGTGCGCGCAACCTCCTCCTGTCTGGTTGTGACCAGTTACAGAGTCCTGGCCTAATTTGCATATTACCGCTTTATAATATAGATTGTATATTTTAAATTCTGTACAATCTACTTGAGAAATTAAACAGTTTATGATCTATATGCCTTTTGTAAACTCGTTTAAAAGAAAGTCACGTACTTGACTTCCATTTCAAGGTCATCAACACATTCCTGAGGACCTAATATGATGAGGTAGGAAAGAAGTATGTATATAATTTTATGAGCATAAAGGTGTTATATATTGCAGTTAATTAAGTCACACAAATACAAACATGAAAACATTACAGGGCACCTTATTAATGCTACATGTATGATTAGTGGAAGAATTCAAAAGAAGGAAATATGCATATAGAATTAGGTAATCTGCTTGGCTGTCCTCACTGATTTGAACTGAGTCCACAGTGTGGTGCTTAAATCATAAAGCTATAACCCGGTCAAGGCCTTGCTTCAGCAATACAAGCAAAACATGCACACAGCTCACTTTTACTCCTAATCTCAAAAGCACACTTTTCATCCTGCCAGGCTTGCTTTAGCGTTCAAACAGAAACGGAAGAGCAGAAAGAGTCCAGGTGGCAAGTGTTTACTTCTAGCGACAGGGAGGAAAAAGCAACAAGAAAAGAATTTCATTTCCCTGCATAAACACTGAGCAGCTGCTCTTTGCGGAAAGAGCATTGACTTCTGTGGACCATTATATGCAGCGTGCATTATGCTCAAGGCTGACATTCTGATTTATTATTGGTGTGTGTGTGTGTGTGTGTGTGTGTGTGTGTGTGTGTGTTTCTCTTGTCAGCCTCCTTGCTGAATGACTCACCCATGGAGTTGTCATGGGGAAAAGATGGAAAGATGAATCAGATAAACCAGCTCCTTTAAGAACCTGTATTCCCACCCACAACTATGCCAGTTATGCTATGATGATTCTCCTTTCTCAAAGCTTTTCCTTCTTAGAAGGAATCCACCCTACTCTGCAGCAGCACATAGTACCAAGGTCAAGGTAGAGTTTTGAAGAGAGCTTTTGAGCCTGGACAGCCATGTTTTCCTGGGAGATAAGGGGCCGTTATTGACAGAGGGAAAGAATGGAATGGGAAAAAATGGTTCCTCGTCCCTATGATTAGACAGGTTCAAATTTCACAATCAAGCAAAGGGTTGAAAACTAGTGTCTGTCCTGAAATTATTGTTGCTAAATAAGCAAACAATTTTTCTTTGTTTTTATATTCTCTTGCTTCATAGTTATTTGATACATTATGCTAAATAAAAATGTTTTCTCAAATCTTAATATATAATAAATTTGCTGATTAATAAATTATTATTTTCTTCATGTAGTGTTTTTTAAAAATTATATTATTACATTATCTGGCAGAAATTAATGAAACCTTACAAGTTAGATAATAAAATGTAAGTAGGTTTTATTTTGTGTAAGTCTAATCCTATGACAAATGATAACATAGGAATGTGATTTACTCATAAACTAGGCTCAAACTCAAGCTGTTGTAGAAGATATATATTATATTATATGTTACATGATAATAATAAATATACATATATTTAAAGATCTGAGTAGGTTCTAGAAACTCCTACATTGTTAATTTGAAGTCCATGAACCACCTGCACAATTTTGTATATGTATTTTTAAGAAAATTGGATCCAGAGTTTTCATCATCTCCCTTAAAGGATCTGTGATTTAAAAAATATTATGAATCACTGTATTAAATAAAAAAAATTATGTAGTTTATATATTGACAAATAGTATTTAAATGCCTTGAGACTTACTAAATGATGCTTACAGGAATTACCTTAATTAAGAAAAATATGTTTTCCTGTTAATAAAGCAAAAATGTCTTTCTTCAAAGTCTATGTTGTACTGAATTTATACAATGAAAAATATTGTTGGACATTTTCATCCTTTTTCTTCTTGCAGTTATAATACCTCTGTGAATTCATGATGTATGCTGAAATATTATAGTTCAGAATTTGGAGTTTTATGGCTCGATAGTTAATATAAAATAGACTGGGTTTGAATCCATACATTTCATAATATTTAAAATGCAACTCTCTTTAAAAAATGATTTTTTTAGTGATTTTTTTTAAAGAGAGAGGAAGGGAGAGAGATAGAAACATCTATGAGAGAGAAACATCAAATGGCTGCTTCTTGCACACCCCTTACTGGGAATCAGGCCCCAAACTCAGGCATGTGCCCTGAGCAGAATTGAACTGGTGACTTCTTGGTTCATGGGACAATGCCACACAAGCCGGGCACATTTCATAATTTTGAATTCACAATTTCATGTTTGATTACTTGTTATTTAATTGTATTAGTGATAGATTGCTGAAAAATTTGTCAAAGTGTATATGCAACTTATCTGGTTCTGTCTGTCATTAACATTGCCAAGAATGTAAGAATGGCCATATTTTTCTCAAAATAAATTTTGTCAATCTATACACTATATTATTTATTTTAGTAAAAACATTTTTTCCAAGGTAGTTTTTTTTTTAGTAGAATAGACGTTTGTAGAAGACACTGATAAATTTTGACATTTACAAATGGTCATAAGGAATCTAATGAGCAGAATGAATTAACCAACAAAATAAGACCCTAAACATGGAGGTATGGAACAGACTGACATACCTCAATGTGGAGTTGGGGGGATAAGAAGAGATAAACCAAAGAACTTATATGCTTATAGGCATAGCTCATGGACACGGGCAATAGGGTAGTGAAGACATGGGGGTGGGTAGGGGCTGGAAAGATGAGGGTAAGGGGGGCAGGGAGGAAGGGGAGATATCTGTAATGCTACCCACAATAAAAAGTATATTTAAAAATGGTCATAAGGAAGTAAAATTTCTCCATTTCAAAATATTGGGAGACTCAGACATTTAGTTGTTCAAAATTCAAGTTCCTAGTGTATTGCTGGACACTG
>NW_005354010.1:2180710-2184347 GCF_000412655.1 Myotis brandtii
TGGCCAAGCCCCCAGCCACCCAAGCTCCCAGTGGAGGCTGGCTGGAAGCAGGTATCTGGGGTTTATTTATCTTCTATAATTGAAACTTTGTTGCCTTTAGTGGAGGCCACAGATGGCCAGGGCAGGTGGGAAGCTTGGCTTCCTCCATCGCAGGGGCAACCAAGCCTCCTGCTTGTTTCAGCCGCCATCTTGGTTAGGTTAATTTGCATACAGTCGCTCTGATTGGCTGGCTTGCGTGGCTTGTGGGCATGGCTTGTGAGTGTAGCGGAAGTACAGTCAATTTGCATGTGTCTCATTTATTAGATAAGATAGGAAAACTCATAGCAAGTTCAACTAGTTATGTGGCTAATGACAAGAAATAATTGACCTTATTCTATCTGAATTCTGTCTAATCATACCTAACTCATATTTTCATGTTCTTTAAATCCATTTTTCTCAAAAACTCATGGTTTTTTGGTGTGTGTGTTTTTTTAATAGGTAAGACAAAATCCGTAGGAATTATTGGGATTTGCTAAAAATATGAGCTCTGTTTTGTTGTCATTCAACCTTGCTGCTCTTCTTTCTCTTCCCCCTCTCCTTTCCCTCTTTTTTCACTCCTCTTCTTCTTACTTCCCCTCCTATTTCTCCCTATTTTCTATCTTTCTCTTCCCCTCCTTCTTCTGTTCCTCCTTCTCTTCATCATTAATATCCTAATAATCTAATATTATTCAAGACAGGCTATTTCATGCAATTAAATATGTAGCTATATTCTGTCTTTCTAAAATGCTGCAATCTTAGTTTATTCTAATGGCTCCTGTGAGTATCAAATTATTACAAGTTGGTAATGAGCAAACACTAGTTGATGACTGATAAGAATAAAGAGATAGAACCTTTACCTCGATTGAAAATGTCTGTTTTCTTTTTTAATTGACATTTAACTACACTGCCTCAGCTGAACTAACACAGGAATAAGTCTAAGGTTCGGCTTCATAGGAAAGTGGCCAGTGCACTGGACTTTGCACTCAGAGAGCCTTGTGCTTGGGATAAAAAGCTCTGTAATTGCTGTCTTGAGATTCTTAATAATATTAACTTTGAATTTGTGTTCTGTATGTGAAGTCCAATGGGACAAAGGAGCCTGTATCCCATGTGGTTTTGCCTCCCTTTCCACTTTCCCTCTTCCTGGTACAGTTTCTTGCCTACCTGGTGCCTGGGGCTCCCTGCTCTGCATCGCTGCCGCTCTTAGTCTAGGCAACAACTGACTTGGCTGTATGATTGGGACGAGGCCCCCTTTCTGCCATCACTCACTACCTGGGTGGGGGCCTGGTTGAGGGCACCTGGATGGGTGATGTCAGACACATTCTGGGTGTCTCAGAGTGCAGCCAGCAGCACCTGATGCTCTGGCCCATCTCCTTCCAGTTACCTCGCACCCCCAATACAGGTCCTGGGAGGAGGTTGCAATCCCTGAGAGTAGGTGATCCACTGTGGGTTGGGGCAGGTGGTCTGGTGGGAAGGGAAGATTAATTCCCCAATCCAGTTGGGACTCTTGAATTTTCACTGTGCACTGGACCTGGCCAACAATATAGCTAGCCTTTGTTTTAGTGTCATTATTAATGTAATATTTACTGAGTATTCTGGTTACACAGAGACATCTCTGTATTAACCATTAAGAAACTAAGAGTTTTAAAAAATATGTTTCCAATAAAGAATTAATGTCTAGCTAAGCATTAAGTAACCTGTTGTTCAGTTAGATATTAATTCCTAATATTAAGAGACTACATTGGAAGAGTTAAAAAATTTAAATTTGACTACTTTCATTTCATATCAATTGTAAAGTATTACCTGAACTTGACAAACAATATTTTTTTGTGAGCTCTAAGTATCTGATATCTTTACAAAACATTGTTAAATTGAAAAATACATAGGAGAGATGGAACCAAGATAGCAGCATAGGTAAATGCCTGTACCTGCTGCCTCCCACAACCACATCAAAATTACAACTATAATACAGAACAACTATCATCCAGAACCGCGGGAAAGCTGGCTGAGTGGAAGTACTACAACTAGAGGGGTAGAGAAGAAAGCACAATGAGACTGGTAGGAGGTGTGGAAGCATGGAATGTGCTGGTCTGGCACTCGGGTGTGCCTCTTTTTTAATCAGGATGGAGGTCGCCTCTGAGGAGGCTGCCCGGAGGAGCAAGGGGTCCCAGCCCCACACCAGACACCCAGCCCAGGGTTCAAGAGCTGGAGTAAGAAGTCCCTGTGGGCAATAAGAACTATGGACTCTAAAAACCAGTGTGGATTGGGGCTAAGTGATACACAGGCTGCTGGAGATCCAGCTGCTCCTTTTAAAAGGCCGGCACCATGAACTGAATTTACAAGTTCCCAATTGCTCTGAGCTTCAGTGCCAGGTGAGGCTTGGGGGGACCCAGACACATATGGAGAGAAACTGGACTGTCTGGCATCGGGGCAGGAACTCAGGAGCAGCTTTCTTCCAGACAGAGGTGCTCGCAGCAGTCATTGTTCCCGTGCTGAAATCTCCCTGGTGCAGGGCTGACTGGCAGCCGTTTCTGTTTGCTCTGCCCTGGTGATTTCTTGAGACCCCACTCCCTCACCCAATTTACAACCCCACCCAAGCTGTGCACAGAAACTTTTGCATATGAATGGCCTGTCTGTTCTCAGCCCAAAACTTGTCAAACAACCTGCAGCTGGGTCAGGGAGCCCCAAAGTTATCAATAAAAGGCCCAAGGCCAGCACCAGCACCAGCCTGCCTTGCTTCACAGCTGGGCCTTGCATGGACACTTCCAAACCGGATACAAAGAAGAGGAATCTGCAGATCTCTTTGTAGCTCCTGTTGGGTGGCCCCAGGCAGTGGCTGACTTTGCACCTCCCTGGAGACCCAAGAGCCAGTGTACCCAGTGGTCAGTGTTAGACTATACCAGATTACAGCTCTTCACATCTATAAGTGACACACTCAAGGGGCAGACTCAGTGAGCACCAAAGCCCCACTGAAGCAAGTCCTGCTCCATAAGGGTGTCTCTTGCACAGTAGCTCTCCCACTGTAGTCGCATCTGGTCCCCACAGCCAGTTGGCCTGGAAGTCAATTCCTCCCAGTGATACCAACAGCAATCAAGGTTCAACTACAACAAGACTGTGCACATAGCCCACAAAGGGGTGCACCAAGAGTGTCCACCTCAGGTGATTGGGGAGGTTGAGCCACTGGGCCCTATAGGACACCTACCACACAAGGCCACTCTATCAACTCAAGGAGACTTAGCAGCTACCCAATACATAGAAACAAATACAGGGAAGCAGCCAAAATGCAGAGACAAAGAAACATGTCACAAATGAAAGAAATGGAAGAAAGCAAACTACTGGATATAGAATTCAAAATCACAGTTATAAGGTTACTCAAGAATCTTCTAGAAACCTCCGAGGAACTTAGTGAGACCTTCAAGGATCTTAGTAAGAATGCCAAAAAATGGAAAAGGACCAGTCAGAAATTAAGCATACACTGACTGAAATAAAGAATAATATACAGGGATTCAACAGTAGACTAGAGGATCCTGAGAATCAAGTCAATGATTTGAAATATGAGGAAGCAAAAAACACCCAGCCAGAAGAGCAAAAAGAAAAAAGAATAAAAAAATATGAAGATAGT
>NW_005354010.1:2184687-2203827 GCF_000412655.1 Myotis brandtii
ACCAAGACACATCATAATTAAAATGCCAAGGGCAAAAGACAAAGAGAGAATCTTAAAAGCAGCAAGAGAAAAACAGTTTGTTACCTACAAGGGGGTACCCATATGACTGTCAGCTGATTTCTCAACAGAAACTATGCAGGCCAGAAGGGAGTGGCAAGAAATATTCAAGGTGATGATTAGCAAGAACCTACAACTAAGATTACTCTACCCAGCAAAGCTATCATTTAGAATTGAAGGTCAGATAAGGAGCTTCACAGACAAGAAAAAGCTAAAGGAGTTCATCATCACCAAACCAGTATTATATGAAATGTTGAAGGGTATTCTTTAAGAAGATAAAGTAGAAGAAAAAGGTAAAGATAAAAATTATGAACAACAAAGTGACAACAAATACATATGTATCAATAAGTGAATCTAAAAATCAAATGAATAAAAAAACCTGATGAACAGAATAAACTGGTGAATGGGATAGAATCAGGGACATGGAAATGGAACAGACTGACGATTTTCAGAGGGAAGGGGATGTGGGGGGGTGCGGGGAGAGATTAGACAAAAATCTTATATGCATGTATGCATTACCTATGGACACAGACAATAGGGTGGCGAGGGCCTGGGGTGGGGTGGGAACTGTGTGGAGGGGAGCTATGGGGGGAAAAAGAGGGACATCTATAATAATCTCAACAATAAATTTTAAAAAAAAGGAAAAGAAAAATACATGGGACCAACAACCTTAATTAAAGATGAGGAGACAAAAGTAAAGAAAAGGAAGTATAAAGCTATTGGAAGTTGAGGAATGAATAAATGACATCAGCAAGGTGGCAAAACAGAATTTTCTAGTCTTCAGATCCCCACAGAAGCAGGTAACCTGCTGGGTAGTAGGGCAGCACTGGAGGAGAAGCAGGTGGGAAGGTGGAGAGTGGCTGGGGGTAATAGCACTACTAACAACCAGATATACTGAGGGCTTAGTATGTGTCTGCCACTAGATACATAACATGCATGAACCCATTTCATGCTCATCAGAACCCTGATGCCATTATTATTCTGATTTTATGGTAGAGGAAACGGGAGCTCAGGGAGGTTAAATGATGCATTCTATGCTACACAGTGAGGAGGAGGCTGAACAGGAATCCAATCCAGGCAGTTGGTCTAGAGGCCATGCTCCTAATCATTACTCCAGAGATGAATTGTGCTTGGAATCTAGGTTTGGAGTTTCACATTAAATTCTAAATGTGTAAATGGTGAAATTGCAGCTTAGTAATAACAGGAACATTTTAGTTTTGGTCTATTTATTGACAGAAAAATAGCTGGAGGATCCAGGGGGGAAAGTATGGAATGGAAATATCAAAGAATATTTGACCTAATAGTATCTTACATTTGTACATAATGTTTTGTATTTTTCTAAGTGTTTTCATAAGTATTATCACTTTTTTTTTTCAAAATGACTTGGCAAGACAAGTATTATCATCCCCATTTTACACAGAAGAGGAAATTGAAACTTGGAGACATTAAGTGGTCTCTAAAGCCAAAGAGCTTCTAAAATTGGGATTCAAGTCTTCTGACTTCTTTCTACTAAGGATTATTAGAAAATTGTGAAGAATGAAATATTTTCTAATCTCAGTTGAAAGACCTAATTACAGATAGTTTTCTTCTCACTGAAATCACTTTCAAGTGGCTGCTGTGTCAAGTTTACTTTATTAATTGAAATTATAATCAGCCAAAATAATTAAAAATCATGGTATGTAAGAAGGAAGCTCATAGATTTTAGACATAATTTAATCCAATTTATTAATCATAAAAGCCATCTGGACATTAGTGCTCATTTTTTTATTTCTTCCTTGGGCAGATATTGATAAATTGATTTTAAACAATTGTCTCTCAGTAGATTTTGCTCTTGAGTCAACATTGGAGGTTTCTTTGTTACTAATGTTGTGGCCCCACCCCATAACAAAGAAACAGAATTTCCGGAGGATGAGGCCCAGAAATCAGGATTTTAAAAAGATTCCCAGGTGATTCTAATGTGCAGCCAAGGTTGAGAACCACTGCCTTAGAGGTTAGGTATAGGAGTCCAAGTTTTAATAGTGGCACAAGTAAGATAAAGAAGTTAAATAAATGATCTAAAGTCATGCAGCTAGTAAGTGTCAAAGCAAGGACTGGGACGCCTCTGCCTGACAACCAGGCCTGTGCTTTTCCAGGAGCTAATTTGCTGCTCTGATGGAACATGTTGGAGAGCAGGGCAGGGAGAGGAAGGAGACCCTGCCCTAGGTAAATGGGAGTTGATGATATAGCTTTGTTTTTCGCCTTTTATATTAGAAACAGAGTGTACATTTGAAAACTGGGACTGCAGCAGCTAAAAAAAAAATTCTACTAACATTTTACAGCCCCATATTCCTCAAACTGATTTTCTATATTTAGAAACATTGGAGCTGAGGTTGGTTCTCAGAGCTCCTTGACTGAAAGAAAAGAAAGGTTATATTAGAATTATGCTTCAAAGATTGAAATCAGCTCTCTTCTGTTTCATGAATGAATTGCACTGAATATATTTGGCATTGTATGATCTTTCTTGCCACTCCCATTATCTCTTTTCTAGCTCACTTTTCAAATGACAGAGTGATTTATTGACTGTCTTTAAAAGTTCCATTTCACTGAACAAATGGTGAATATAAAAATCTGTCTCTTGACCTAATACTGACTCACATATTCAAAACCCTCACTTGATTAAAAAGAACTCATAGAGGTGGAGGCAAATAACTGTTAGATTATAAGAAAATTGAGAAAAATTCCAAGATTTGTTCTTTTTAAAATCAGCAGGAAGCTATTCAAATTACATTTTCTTTTAGGGTGGCCAGAGGCTGGCTTTGCTTTCTATTTATAAATTACATGTTTTATGCCACATTTGTCTGTCTGCCATTGACTTGTTATCTACTCCTCACGAAACCAAAATGCATTAGTACATTTCAAGAAACACTCTCAATAAACACATTCTCTACTCTTCCTGCCAAAACTCACAGCAGGCTATGTACAGGGGGATTTGCATATCTTCGACATGCATACATTGGCAGAAGAAGCCCCAAATCAAAATTAAACTTCTAGAAAGCAACAAATGAGCAAACAAAACAAACAAAAAAGCTCATAAATACAGAAAACAGTATAGTGGTTACCAGAAGGGAAGGGGGTAGGAGAAGCAGAAAAGGGTAAAGGAGGTCAAATATACGGTAACAGAAGGAGACTTGACTTGGGGTAATGAACACATGATATACAGATGATGTACTAAATTGTACACTTGAAAGTTATATAATCTTATTAACCAATGTCACCCAATACATTTAATGAAATTAAAAAAAATAAATTTCTATATTTTTTGAGGAATTATTTAGTATGGAAGGTCTGATAATTCCTTATAAAAGTAAAAGACTTGGAAATAACCCAAATGATCCTCAGTGTAGGACTGGTTAAAAAAACTGAAAAATTCTTACTATGTAGCCTGCACTATGTTAAGTTTTTTAGGTCTAATAATGATATTGTGCTTATGTGAGATAATATCCGTGTTATTAGTAATAGATATTGAAATATTTATTGTTGAATGAAATCCCATTTTTGCTTTTCTTTAAAATTCTTTAGCTTACAAATAAACATCCCATTTTAAAAGACAATAAAAAACAAACAAGAAAACCTTAAAAAGGTTAAATTAAGTATGATAAAAATCTTGATAAATTCTTAACTGATTGGTGGGTAATGGGGTTTACTATGCTGTTCTCTCCATTTTTATTTGTGTTTAAAAATATTCAAAATAGAAATATTTAAACATTGATAGAATCTAAGAATTAACAACCTGCCTCTTGCCCTGGTTGAGGGATATATAACCAAGCAATTATATTCTTTTTAAAAAAATATTTTATTGATTTTTTTACAGAGAGGAAGGGAGAGGGATAGAGAGTTAGAAACATCGATGAGAGAGAAACATCAATCAGCTGCCTCCTGCACATCCCCTATTGGGGATGTGTCCGCAACTACATGCCCTTGGCCGGAATTGAACCTGGAACCCTTCACTCCGCAGGTCGACAATCTATCCACTGAGCCAAACCGGTTAGGGCATATTCTTTATACTTCAGTATAACTTATATAACAAAAAGGATTGTTATAGACATGGAAATAGGTCACCTATTATAGTACCCAGGTTTGGCAGCTAACTATATGTGCATGCAAATATCTTACAGATCAGGATAAGTAGCTGTGACCTCATGGAAAAGTTGGGCTACAAACCTCATAAATGGAGAATGTTCTAGTTCCTTTTGGTCTTAGGGAATACTACTCACATGCTTTACTGCTCAAAGTAGCCAAGTCACTGTTTAACTGACATGACTCCGTTTAGACTGGCTGGGATTCTAGCAAAACAAGACCTTGTTATTTAAATATTATTAATATTAATAAGGTTGGAAAGGAATCTTAGAAATGTCTGAAAGCTGACGGAAAGGACTTTTTTCAGATAAAATTTGAAAGAGGGTATTTGGTTTGTTTTGGGAACTTTTCTTTCATTCCCAAGCTAAGTCTTATAGAACTCTTTCCATCCTCGTACTTATTTTCTTATTCTGCCTCTTTCTATGCTGTTCAATACTCATTTAGGGGGACCCCCTCTGGGTCTGCCTCTTCTGTCAGTGCCAGCCACAGTCCCAAGCTCCTCAGGTCTTTGCTCCACTCTTCCCTTTTCATTCTTCCTGCTTACCTTTATCCTATAAATATCTTTTTTTAATCAGAAGACCAAGATGTAAAATAAGTATAATTTGGGGAGATGAAATTTGAGTCCAAAATTATCCTGAGGACACCAGAAGGAGATAATAGAGCCCCAGGCAAGCAGTACCCCTGGCCCCTGGAGAAAACACATGCAAATATTTCCTGAGTGAAATAATCTTCAACTATGGCCTCTAGTTTCCCCACAGATTAAGATAAACCAAGTATAAGCTCATAATAAAAAATCATCAAACACACAAGGAAATAAATCACCATGAATGAAATTCAACAGAAACAACAAGATTGAATTAGGACTCCAATATTTCAGATATCAACATCATCAGATACAGAATATAAAGTACCAATATATAAAAGGTTTAACAAAATGAAGGGTAACGTTTAAAAAAAAAACAATCAGAGGTTATTCAAAATGATCATATATATATATTATATCTTGGTGGTTTCTTAACAAAACTACACATATTCTTACCATATGATCTAGCAATCACACTCCATGGTAAGTTGAAAACTTAAGTCTATACAAACACCTGTGCACAGATGTTTATAGTAATTTATTTATAATTGCCCAAACTGGGAAGTAACCAAGGTGTCCTTCAGTAGGTGAATGGACAAATAAACTGTGATACAACTGGACAAAGGAATATTATTCAGCACTAGAAGGAAATGAGCCATCAAGTTATAAAAATATAGGAAGGAAACTTAGATGCACAAGTGAAAGAAACCAATCTGAAAAGGCCACATACTGTATGATTCCAATTATGTGACCATTTCAGAAGGCAAAACAATGAAAACAGTAAGAAATCAGTTGTCTCTAGTGGTTAGAGAGGAAGGATGAATGGGCAAAGCACCAAGGATTTTTGGTTCAGTGAAACCATCCTGTACAATACTGTAATGGTAGGTACATGTCATTATACATTTGTCAAAACCCCAAAGAATGTGCACCACCAAAAGTGAGGCCTAATATAAACTAGGGACTCAGAGTGATAATGATGTGTCAGTGTATGTTTGTGGATTGTAACAAGTGTGCTACTCTGGTGGGCGATGCTGATTGTAGGGGAGGCAGTGCATGTGTGTGAGAACGCTGTACCTTCTTCCACTTTTGCTATGAACCTAAAACTGCCCTAAAAAAACAAAGCAGTAATGTATCAATGTTTATTTCCTAACTGAATTGTGGCTTTGTAAGAAAACATCCTTATTTATATTTTAAAAAATACCTTAGCCTGGCCAGTGTGGCGCAGTGGTTGAGCATCAACCTATGAACCAGGAGGTCATGGTTCGATTCCTGGTCAGGGCACATGCCCAGGTTTCGGGCTCGGTCCCCAGAAGGGGCTTTGCAGGAGGCAGTCGATCAATGATTTTCTCTCATCATTGATGTTTCCATCTCTCTTTTCCTCTCCCTTCCTCTCTGAAATCAATAAAAATATATTTAAAAAAATTAAAAATACCTTAAATATACATTGGCAATAGGGTCAGCAACAGGTTCTTAAATACTGCAGGGGGGAAATTTGTACTTGGAATTTTTAATTGTGATTATTTTAAAAAAATTTAATGAAGTCCATCATTATCAGTGTTCTTAATGGCAATTCCAGCGTTCAGTTTTTTGTATGCCATTCTTGTTTCCCCAAACTAGAGGTATGCAGACATCCAGTCATTTTGAAATTCTGCAAGGCCCCTGGGGAGCAATTATTCTCAATCTGGTGTTCATTTCAGACGGCCACGTTTTCTTCAGGGCTGACTCAGGTTGCTGACCCAGTGAGTAAGAGTTTCCCCCAGGGGACAAGTTATAAAGGCCATCTGCCAGGTTGCACCATTTTTATTCTCTTCTTTCATAAAGGTTTCCATTTCTGTGTTCTAAAATGTAGGGATGTCAGGTATGGGCATGAGGGCATTTCAGACCATTCCCAGACGGGCCAAATAATGGAGAGTCTCAACCCATTCATCATGTCATGCAGCTTCTTCCCTGCCCCAACAGCACAATTTTGGCATTTTCCTACCACCCTCCCTTCCAGCGAAGCTCCCCTGTCTGCCACTTCTTCCCTCCAAGGGCCCAGCTCAGAAAGCCCCACCCTTTTTAGCAGCCAGACCCCCATCCTTTGCTTGCCACTAATTGTATTTTTTTTTAATTCTCTGAGTTTGTTTTCTTAATCAAGATTTGCCTGTGAATAGAAATTGAGTTTAATATAAGCTGAATGAAATAAACTGGATTTACATCTAGAAATATCTCTAGTGTGGGGTCGAGTGGCTTTCCATCTGGTGAGGGAGCCTTCGGGAGAAAGATAAGAGAAATACTAGGGGCCCATGAAAAAATGGCCGTGGATTAAGTGGAAGCTACACTGACACCCTCCCAGGACCAAACTGGAATTACAGCTAAAATATAGAAAAACTGCCCAGCCGGCATGGCTCAATAGTTGAGCATTGACCTATGAACCAGGAGGTCACAGTTTGATTCCCAGTCAGGGCAAATGCCCAGGTTGTGGGTTCGATCCCCAGTATGGGGCATGCAGGAGGCAGCCAATCAGTGATTTTTTTTGTCATCATTGATGTTTCTATCTCTCCCTCCTTCTCCCTTTTCTCTCTGAAATCAATTTAAAAATATATTTAAAATATAGAAAAACCGTCCTGAATAATCAACTGGAGAAACACTGGGTTGGCTGTAGAGCCCTGGCTCTTTTAAATGTAGCTGTGAGTAGAAGTAAGTTATTCCTGTCATTGAACAAGCCTTCAGGAAAGAGTTGCTTAACTTCATGGTTAAAACTTAGAGGCATTTTGATTAGTTAAGGGATGGAAACGTATTTGGGCAAAAAGAGCTCTTTAAGTGTGGCTGAGGGCAAAATTAGGGGTGGAACAGAAAAGAAAGTTAGCCATAGAGGTAAACTGATTCTTTGTTATGTTTTCTAAATCTGCAATGTGTATGTATTACTTTTACAGTCAAGAACATAATAAAAATATACAGTGACTGGAAATATATATGTCCCAGTAATGAATCAAATAATGAACAGGTCATGCGGAGTCCCACAGGGAAGCTATTCTGGAAGGGCATCTGCTACTCTTTTTTCCCCCTCTAATTTTCCATCTTTAAGTATATTAGATATACAAGCATTTTTTTGCTTTTGAAAAATTAATCTAACTTGTTCCATTAGCAATAATGTCAGTATTAAAAGCATGATTGAAAATGAAAAAGTAAACTCAATTTGGATTTACTGGTAACTTTAATGAGAAATTATGTTATTGCCCTAGCTGGTATGGCTCAGTTGGTTGAGTGTCATCCCATGCACCAATAGGTTGCTAGTTTGATTTCCAGCCGGGCACATGCCTGGGTTGTGGGCTTGATCCCCAGTAGGGGGCATGCAGAAGGCAGTCAATCGATGTTTCTCTCTCATCAATGTTTCTCTCTCTCTCTCAAATCAATAAAAACATTTTAAAAAAAGAAATTTTATTAATTGCTATAGATATTGTCACTGTATCAACAATGTGGTGAAAAGCTACCAAATTTTCTCTATGAGGCATGTTGTATTTGTTTCTAAATATATAAACGAGTCACTATTTTGAATTAATTTTGCAGCATTTTATTTCATAGTCTTTTCTTTATCTTTAAGTTGGCCAAACATTAATTGTATCATTCAATTGGAACAATAATATTGCATAAAAGAAGGCAAGGCATTTTGCAAACCTAAAGAGAGTTTAAATGTAACTCTTGAGTTAGCACGAGACTTACTATTATTTAGAGGCTTTTTGAGGTTTTGAGTTGAAGTCTTCATCATTGTTTAAAATGTATCACTTATAACAATTCTTTCAGTCACTCATTATGTGCTATATGCAATATATTCCGTGGTAAACAAGAACTGGAGCTTGTCTTTAGAGAGGTTACAGTCCAGTAGAGGAGGTAAGATGCACATGAGGAATATTTTTTAAAAAAAAGCAAGTTATAAGTCCAGCAAGAATTAAGATATGTTAAGTGGTGGTAGATTAGTGAGTGTGCTGGGGAAAGAGCTGGTAAGGTCATTCTTAGGGGAAGAAAGAACATGGCAAAAGAAAGAAGGCAAGAGCCCACGGTAAGAGTCTTCCCCGGGGGACAAGTTATAAAAGGCCAGGTTGTGCCTTTCCCCCCTCTTATTTCATAAAGGTTTCCATTTCTGTGTGAGAACAGTGAGTAGACACTACTGCTTATATAGAAAATGGACTGCTATTGGCTGTTACTTACTGTGGTTTATATAAAGTGAATGATAGTTTTGTGGTTCCTATTCCTGACAGCCTGTCCCATGGATTTTGGACTTGCCTATCCAGCTCCCATAAGTGGAAAAGCCAATCCCTTTCAATAAATGTGTATCGTCTACTGGTTTTGCTTCTCTTGTGAACGCCGCATCCATTTGCGGCTAGGGTTCAAGGTCTGGAGAAGGGGCTGTGCACAAACGGATGTACTAGACAAGAAATATGGATTTAGAAGGCATGGGGGAGCCAGGTGGAGGCTTCACTCTAGCAGAGAAGCTCTCTGAATCTTCGGTCCCCTTTGCTTTTATTTACTAGAATACACATTTGCCCTTTAGCAAAGCAAACAGGCATATCAATGGTAAAGTTTGGTAAACAATAAAAAGATTATCAGGTTAGGAACAGGGCAATATTATGCTGATTTTCCCTGCTGAATATCAAAGTCCATTAGCCTTCTAAATGACTTCTTGCATAATTATGCTAACTACTTGTTGGTCTTAGCCTCCAGCATTCTCTGGTTGAACTCTGAATAATACAATATCCAGCACAAAAATTCATATACTTCTTTTTGCTATTGGTTCCCTTTCTTGTAATTTTCTCTTTTGTAGTGGTTTGGTAGATGTCAAATTCTCTTTTCCCTTTCTTTACCCAGGATTTATTTATTAGTTATTTTGTACTGTTAACTCAATGACTCATGGTTTTATTTTTAACAAGTTCATTTTACTATATTTCTGTATTCTTTGCTACTGAGTAATCCTCTCTCTCTTTTATATCCATCAGTTCCTGTTTTACCTCTAAAAGGCAAGTGCCACAGGAGCAGGCATCTTCGATTAATTCGCTGAAGTTTGCCAAGGCTGGCACATCAGAGATAATCATTAGATGTGTATTGAATGACATATTTCTTTGTGAATATCCCTCTTTATATACACAGATTGCTCACACAATAATTACATCATTACATAAAATATTTATCTTTATTCTTACTGCAGGGTTTGTTAGTGGGAGGCAGCTGTTTTGATAAGTGGATCTGTTTTGAAGATCCAGATTCTCCGTTGGGTGTGTAACTATAAGATCTAGACATGGAGACAAGTGTAAGGTATTGGAATACTGGCTGCAGATCTGAGTTATTCCCTACAATTAAGCTTTAACAATAATACAGGTGATTTAATCTTTGTTCATCAGACACTTGCATTTATGTCTCAATCAGTTCCAAACTCAAACATAGTTCAAGAAGTATATTTAATTATATCCCCCCAAACCTTGTAACATGCGGTTATGAAACAAATCTATTTTTTGGTCTTTTCTGAGAATAAAATGCTTTTTTTGTGGGGAGAAGCTATTCCTTGTCTCTACTTGAAAGTTTTGTTATGGTGGAATCTGCTGGTCATATAGTATTCAGTCTTTCCGTCCTCAAAGATGGGTGTGTGAGCCAAGCTAGAGTTTTCCCCAGGGATTTTTTTTTTGAATTGGGACTATGGAAAGTGAGCCTGCTCTTCTCTTGGTGTCATTCTGATATATTTTACATTTTACCTCTTTTTCACAAAAGTTTAAGTTAGTGGTATGGCCATCTTTCTGCAAAGTTAATTATGTATTTTGAAAAGGCCTCTAAAGGAAATGATGGAGGGAGTTAACTAAGCACTCCACTGGCCCTGTATTGACACCAATTAAAATGAGAAATAATTGGTTCAAAAAGGCCCCAATGCATATTCTTACAGAATTTTCTTTAATAATGCCAAAAGTGTATGAGAGTAGGGAAGGAAATTGTGGGGTGAACTAGCTAAGTTTAACTTTCTAAGTGGTTTAAGTAGTAGGTAATAGGATGTCATTCAGCTTGGGTTGTTGGGAAAGGATTCACACGATAGAAAGTTGAATAACAGCAGCCAATGCTTCCTGTGTTTCAAACACACCTGCTGTCTCAGTAAGAAGTCCTTGCTTACTGCCCTGAGAAGCCTCCCTAGAATTTCCCAATCGGTGCTACACTGGGTGTCCCCTGATAGTTTCTCCTCACGAACCAAATCTGGCATCCACTCAATGTTTCTTTAATATCAACTTCTCCAAGCCACAAACCCTGCTGGGTACGATAATATCCAAGTTCTTTTACCAGACAAAATATTACTCAGTCTCTTTTGTAGTTTAAATCTTTCAAATTGTTCCTTTGTAATAAAACAGGAATGTGTTTTCGCTTGGAAGAACATAAAGATTTACAGTCTTTTGAAATATTGGGCTTGTCTTACTTCCATTCGATACAATATTTATCACTTTTGGTCATTAGAACATAATGTTTATCTCAAAGTCAATACTTTTATATGCCTGTGAACATGAAGTGCTGTTAGATTCTAAAACTGATTCAAGTAGACAATAGACTTGACTAAGCAATGGATTTTGCTTCTTATTTGAAAATCTCCCATTTGTAGAAATTTATGATTTATGAGCCAAGTTGAAAAGGTTTATTAATCTCTCTGGTAATCAGGTAATTATAGCAAAGTGTTCCATAGTTAGAAATTAGCAGAGGAATACTTGAATTCAAAGTAGGGCAAGCCTGGCAGGAGTGGCTCAAGGGTTGATTGTTGACCCATGAACCAAGAGGTCCCAGGTTCAATTCCTGGTGAGGGTACATGCCAGGGTTGCAGGCTCAATCTCTAGTATGAGGCATGCAGGAGGCAGCCAATGGATGATTCTCATCATTGATGTTTTTATCTCTCCCTTCCTCTCTCTTGAAAATCAATAAAAACATATTTTAAAAGGTAGAGCAAAATAAAAAGAAACAAAATAAAACATTAAAGCTTCTCAGATATTTGCATGTAACAAAATCAACTTGTTAAGAAGGAGAAATATGAAAGTATCCCTTTCTCTCCCAGCCTGGTCTCTTTGAACACTCCCAAACCTCTTGCCAAATAATTGTCAAGCCAACATCATGCCTCATTTATTGCATGTCTATTGCTTGCCAGGCCCTGTGCCAGGTATTCTACTGAATACAAACATGAGTAAAATAATTTTGATGAGGAGCTTATGATCTCCTGAGGGAGACAGACATGATCAGGGTGTGCAAGACAGACCTCATAAGTGTGTCTGGGCCAGCTATCGTGTCTCGTACTGTTGAGGAGGCCTGAGCCTATTGAGGCTGCTGGAAGTGGACCAGAAGAAAGGCTAAAGGTTAAGTGAAAATGGCTGCAATCAAAGGGTGAGAGCAGATCTCAGTGTGGGAGGTTAAATGAGAGGCTAAGAGCTGGTGAATGCTGGAATGTGATGGGACATGAGCAACCTATTAGGAAGAAGGCAGGGATTTATACACAGGGCCATGACTAGCATTCAAGCACAGAGGTTTTTATTTTTTTATTCACTTACTTTTTAAAAACTTAAAAAAAGTTTTTATTAATTTCAAAGAGAGGAAGGGAGAGGGAGAGAGAGAGAGAGAGAGAGAGAAAGAGAGAGAGAGAGAAACATCAATGATGAGAGAGAATCATTGATCAGTTGCAGCCTGCATGCTCCTTACTGGGGATCGAGCCCACAATCCAGGCATGTACCCTGACTGGAATCGAACCATGGCCTCCTGGTTCATGGGTTGATGCTCAACCACTGAGCCACACCAGCCAGGCACTTTTTTAAAAGCTTTTAATTGAAATATTACACACATAGAGAATACACAAATATACTTTAATGAGTTACCACACCCATATAACCATGAGCAAGGTCAGATAATAGAACATTGCCAACACTTCAAAAGCACCCCCTCTACCACCAACCTGCCACCCCTTTCAATCATTATCAACTTTCTCCTGTCCACTATTCCCATATTTGCCTGGTTTTAAAATGTATATAAGTGGAAATACACAGTATGCGTTCTTTTATGTCTGGCTTATTTCACTCAACATTATGATTTTAGTGCCTATCCTATTGATGTATTTAGCAGGATTTCATTCTTTTTCCATTGATGCAAAAATTCCCGTCATATGAATGTACACTTACTTATGTATACTTCCTATTGTTGGTGGATATTTGGATTGTTTCCAGTTTGGAGATGAATACAAATGATGCTACAATAAACATTTTGTACAGCTGTTGTAGTACATCTGTATGTGTTCCTATTGGATATACACCTAGGTGCACCATTGCTGAATCATAAGGGTGTGTATAAGGCAATTTTAGTAGTAGATTTTGTTAGAGTTTTCCAAAGAGCTTGTATCAAGTTACACTCCTCACACTAATTGTGTATTTCCACAACCTTGCTAACACATGGGATTATCAGATCTTTTATTTTTAGCACGGTGTGTATGCTAGGTTATTATGATTTTAATTTGTATTCCGTAATTATTAATGAGGTTGAACATCTTTTCATATGTTTATTGACAGAATATCCTCTTTGGTGAAATGCATGTTCAAATTTCTTCATGATTTTTCTATTGGACTGTTTTTTTTTCTTTATTAATTTGAAGGAGTTCTTTATAGATTCTGGATATGAAATCTTTATTAGTCTTGTAGACCATATAGCTTTTACCTCTATATTCCTTGTATTTGCACTGTCTTAATATTGTCTTTTGATTGACATTTTCTTTACTTTAATAGAGTGCAATTGATCAATCCTTTCCATTTGGTAATGTTTTCCGTGCCCCATTTAAGCAAACTTTCCCTACCCCAAGATCTTGAAGTTTTATGGTTTTGCTATTCACATTTACATCTAAATTGATTTAGAATTTATATTTATATGTGGTTTGAGGTTAGAGACAAGTTTTACCTTTTTTCCTATAAATATCCAATTGACTCAAAATGATTTGTAGACAAGATTTTCCTTTACAAAAGAGAAAAACAAGATTGTCTTTTCCTACTGTTCTGCCATGCTACATTAAATAAAAATCAAGAGTTCATATATGCATGAATGTGTTGCTGGATTCTAGTCTGCTACTCTGATATATTTATCTATCCTGATGTCAATACCACTCCATTTTAATTACTGAAGTTTTATATATGTCTTTATGTCCAGCAATGGAATTCTCCCATTTTATTTCTACTCTTTAAGATTGCCTTATATATTCTTGGTCCTTTGCATTTCTACAAAGTATTAGAATTATATGATCAATTTAGGGCACCCTCCTCCAAAAAAAAAAAAAAGAAAGAAAGAAAAGAAAATCTGTTAGTGTTTGGGTTGGGAATGCATTGAATCTGTATATTAATCTAGGTAGTGTTAACACCTAAAATTGTCCTATGATTCACAACATGACATTATCTATTTGTTTTGTTCTTCAATTTCTTTAAAAAATGTTTTATGAATTTCTGTTTTGAAGTTTTGAACATATCTGGTTAGATTCATTCTTAAGTATTTAACTATTTTTTCTTTCTGAACTTTTTGTTAAAATCTAATATTCATACAGAAAAGTATACACATGACAAAAGTATATAGCTTAGTGAGTTTTTTTTTAATATATTTTATTGATTTTTTATAGAGAGGAAGGGAGAGGGATAGAGAGCCAGAAACATCGATGAGAGAGAAACATCGATCAGCTGCCTCCTGCACACTCCCCACTGGGGATGAGCCTGCAACCACGGTACATGCCCTTGACTGGAATCAAACCCGGGACCCTTGAGTCCGCAGGCCAATGCTCTATCCACTGAGCCAAACCGGTTAGGGCTAGCTTAGTGAGTTTTGACAAATCAAACACAACTCCAACTAGATCAAGAACAGAATATTGTCAGCACCTTAGATGCCCACATTGTTCTCACTTTCCATCACTAGGCCTCCAAAGAGGAAACATTGTACTAATTTAAAAAAATATGTTTTTATTTATTTCAAAGAGAGGAAGGGAGAGGGAGAGAGAAATGGAAACATTGATGATGACAGAGAAACATCCATTGGCTGCCTCCTGGGGATGAAGCCCGCAACCCAGGCATGTGCTTTGACTGAGAATTGAACCGTTC
The DNA here is from genome assembly GCF_000412655.1 of Myotis brandtii. NCBI lineage: Eukaryota > Metazoa > Chordata > Mammalia > Chiroptera > Vespertilionidae > Myotis > Myotis brandtii. The sequence goes on from NW_005354010.1 coordinate 2,199,547, forward strand.
ATGAGATGACGATTAACCAACTAAGCCACACTGGCCAGGCCACTATCTTGATTTTGAACACCATAGATTAATTTTGCTCTTATAAAACAAAAAACCTGATTTAAATGGAATACTACATGATGAATTATTTTGTGTCTGCATTCTTTTGCTTAGAACTGATAATAAATACACCACACACAAAAACTTCTGTGATACAGTTAGAACACTACTTAATAGGAAATTTATATCATTAATTCTTTATATACATAAAGAAGAAGGGATGGAAATTAATAAGGCTCAACTTAAGAAAAAACACACAAAACAACAGAAGAGAATCCACTTACAGCAGTCTATTTCCTTTTCTTTTTCATGTCAATTTGTCAATTAATGCTGCTGATTCTACTTTATAATTATCTCTAAATCTTTCTTTCTTTCTTTTTTCTCATGTGTTTGAGCAGGTTCAGCCTTCCTCATGTTTTCCTTATTTCACTGGCTTTTTAAAAAAAATATATTTTATTGATTTTTTACAGAGAGGAAGGGAGAGGGATAGAGAGTTAGAAACATTGATGAGAGAGAAACATCGATCAGCTGCCTCCTGCACACCCCCCACTGGAGATGTGCCCGCAACCAAGGTACATGCCCTTGACTGGAATCGAACCCAGGACCCCCCAGTCCGCAGGCCGACGCTCTATCCACTGAGCCAAACCGGTTAGGGCTTCACTGGCTTTTTAATAGTATTCTCTATCACTTTTATTCCCCTTCCTTTAATCCATTTACCACTTTGGTTACATTTATTCCAAAGTATTTTATTGTTTTTGGTTCTATTATAAGTGAGTTCGTTTATTTTTTTCACACAAGTCATTGTTAGTGTATATGAATGCAACTGATTTCTGTATATTGATTTTGTAGCCTGCAAGTTTACTGAATCTGTTTATTAGTTCTAACACTTTTATAGATATAAACAGAGAACTGAGATAACTGAACCATATGGTTGGTAGTGCTATTATTATTTTTTAGAAGCCACCATATTGTTTTCCACAGTGTTTGCACAGTTTACATCCCTACCAACAGTGCACAAGGGTTCCAATTTCTTACCATCCTCTCCAATACTTATTCTTTTCTGTGTTTTTAATACTAGCCATCAACATTGCTATTGGGTGAGATTCAGGTTAGAGAGCCCTTTTTCCCCCAGTAGAAATATTAACATTTAAGATATATGAGAGTAGACCCAGAGTTTCATAGCTGGTGAAGAAGGACTTCATTTGAATTTTCAGGTAAGAGGAGCAGAAAGTATTTGAATTGTTTTAAAGTTTTAAAAATATTTTAGAATGATAAGGCAGCATTTCCCAAATTTATTTGAGATTTTGTTTATTACTAGAAAATAAAAGGGTTTATTTTACTAGTATAAAAGTTAGAGAGCACAAAAGACAGAAAGAAAGGGGAGTAACATGGGGATGGAAGTGGTCAGAGAGGGACAGGAAGCCACAGACTGATTGGAGGCCCAGCCTACCCAGAAAGTAGCTGATGCATAAGCTGAGGAACAGGATGGTAACTTTGACAACAGGAATGTTTCATACCCAATTTCAACTTGATTGCATTCCTGCACCATAAGCCCTTCTTTTGCCCTTCCTTCTTTAGCAAAGTACTTCATCCACAAAGTACTGCTTGGATTTTTTTGGGGGAAAGTAAAAGAAAAGAGGTTGTGTTTTATATGTGGGTCAGCACGGGGATAAGAGAACAGCCACAAGAGGCAAGTTCAGGTGGGAAGGAACTTCAGTCAAAGGTGAATATTTGAATGGACTCCTACTAAGTACCTCTGGGAGGGAGGAAGTAATCAAAACCTCAGAGGCAAGCGACCTCCACTGACATCTGAAGTGTGGAAGGAATGACAACACAGAAGATGTATTAGCTTAATGCCTTTCCACATATTTCGAGTGATGGAATTCTGTGTTTAGTTCATGGTGAAAAAGTTTATATCAAACATGTGCTGGATTATTATTTATCTCATCAACAATTCTGATTTACATATACAATGATCTCCTGAGTGTACTTCAGTAGTTGAGTTTTACTTTGGGCAAAAGAAAAATACAGATTAATGCAGCAATTTGTGCAACCGGATCTATAAACAAAGATAAAACCTCTGAGCCCTCAGGTGACTGTTCAAGGTTGAGAGGAACTCTGACACATTTACAAAGAAACCAGAGTCTTCTCAGGAACATTTCAAGTCTAAATAAAACAAACAAACAAATTAAAAACCCCCACAAAACACCAGTCTTTCCTAAAAGTAAGAGAATAATTAGAAACATAGGGTTTCTTTTGGCCCCACCTTTCAAATTCTGGTATTTGTATGTATCAAATTCTTTGATTTCCACAACTTGCGCACCTCCTTTATTCAAATCTAGCCAATCAAGTCCCTTTTTGCTTGTCTTCCACTTTCTGCCAGGGAACTCTCAGATGGTTAGGAGTGTCTCACCACTTTCCTTAACTTTCTTTTCAGCAAGTGACTTTCAGAGCGCGGCTTGCCACATAGAAAGTTGTCAGTGCTCAGGAAACGTTTTATCTGCCAGCACTCCTTACAATGTGTGCTTCAAGCACACGCTCCAGGGCTTTTGGCTGAGGCCATCTGTTAGCTTTGAAGACCGGATTTCAATATGTTGGTGACTGGACTCGTGCACGTTCTGTCCTGTCTTCGGTAACTCCTCCCACAGCAAAGGATCTTCCTCTCAGAGCCCAGAACCAAGTCCAAGTCTTTGGGGTCCTATTATTTTTAAGCCGGCTTTGCTTTGCCTGTGTTTCTTTTGCTTCCCATGCTGCCGTCTCCTGAACTAGGCATGGAGGTCGACTGACCCTTGCCTACACCTTTTCATATCCTGTACCTCAGGATCTATCTAGAGAATGAGTGGAATGAGTTCAAGACGGCATTAGGCTGGGAGGGAAAGGAATACATGTCTGTCCTATATGTATTACTCTTTCCTTTGAGGTTCTTGAATGAGATACATGCAGAGAAACTGGCCCAGGAAAGGGGCATTTCTTTTAGTCTGAGACTAGACCGTAAGTCCCTGTATATGACTCCCTCAGGGTTGCCTGGATAATGTGACAATCTCTTTTGTTTGGGCTGCTCATAGGCCTGTGAATTAGAGCTGCATTTCTTCTTTTTTCCCTTTTTGCCTATAAGGTGACACTTGAGTCAATAAGGAGTAATGGTCAGGTGTATGGATTCTGGAGCCAAGACAGCTTGGGTTTGAATTCTGTCACTTAAAATAGCAAGGATTGTTATGTATTACTAGAGGCCCGGTGCACAAATTTGTGCATGGGTGGGGTCCCTCGGCCTGGCCAGCGATGGGGGCCGATTTGGGTTGGCTGGCCAGCAGGGCGGAGGGACCTTGGGAGGTTAGCCGGCTGAGGGAGGTAGGCTGGCTGAGGGAGGTTGGCTGTGGTAGCACACTGACCACCAGGGGGCAGCTCCTGCATTGAGCATCTGCCCCCTGGTGGTCAGTGTGTCATAGCTACCGGCCGGTCATCCAGTCATAACAGTCGCTTAGGTTTATATATATATAAACTAGAGGCCCGGTGCACGAAATTCATGCACTGGGGATGGGTGGGGGTCCCTTAGCCCAGCATGTGCCCTCTTGCAGTCCGGGACCCCTCCCTCGTTACTGCCCGCCTGCTTGCTGCTTCCTACCGCTCGGCTTGCTGCTCCTTAGTGCTGCCACGAAGGCCTTGGGTCTGCTGGGTGTCTCTGATACCCCCAGCAGCCCCAGCACCTTGATGGCGGGGCTTGGGGCTGCGGGTCTTTGATCAGGGCCCCAGAAGCCCCAGCACCAAGGTGGTGGGCCTTGGGGCTGCTGGGTACAGCCCCCCCGCTGCGTGTTTGTGTCTTCTATCAGGCCCCCAGCAGCCCCAGCAGCCCCAGCACCACCTAAATAACTTAAGGGAAACTTTATTTAGTCTTCTTTTAAAAGCAATCTAGTTTAAAAATGAGTTGCAGTTAAGACAGAACAAAGAACATGGTACCTAAGAGTGAGATAGACTGACAGAGGAGAGGCTGGGCACTGGTCAGGGGCTTACATGCCAACTGTTCTCCACCTGGGAAATGATGTAAAATCGGTTTCTTTAGTTTTCTGCTTAATGGTCTTCTCCAGCACTGAGGTCAGAGGAGCCGCCTTCCAGCCCGTAGGCTGCTTCTCAGAGTCAAAAATTTCGCCATAGGCCTCTGCCTAGGACAGGACCTCTGCACCCCCAGGGTGCATAAACACACAGGGCTTCCATCAGGCTCCGCTGATCCCAGGCCAGGAGGCCTCT
>NW_005354010.1:2203921-2217530 GCF_000412655.1 Myotis brandtii
GGCTGCTGAAAGCAGGTTTCTGGCCTTTGTTTACCTTCTGTATTTGAAACTTTGTTGCGACTCCAGCTCTGAGATCCCGGCTGACTGAAAGGAGGTTTCTGGGGTTTTGTTTAGCTTCTATATTTGTTACAATGTTTCAAACTGCAAGCTCAAAGGCCAGCAACGCAGGCGGGGAACGTTGGAGTCCTCCGTCACTGAAGCAAGCAAGCCTCATGTTCGCTTCAAGCTGCCTGGCTGCCGGCTGCCATCTTGGCTGGCAGTTAATTTGCATATCGCCCCGATTAGCCAATGGGAAGGGTAGCGGAGTGACACCAATTTGCATGTTTCTCTTTTATTAGTGTAGATACATATTATTGAGTTTGGAAACTTCTCACTAGAATGTAAGCCAGAGAAACAAAAAAAGCAAAACCGAAATAATGCTAGAGAAAAATGCTGATTCCTGGATCGCCTTATGTACAGCCCTTGATAAAGCCCTGGTCCTAGAAACCACAGCCAACGTGTGTAATTCTTTTCTCCCTTCTTAGGGTACATTTGGTTTCATCCTGGTGAAGACTGATATGTGGCTTGAGCAACAAGAATAAATAGTATGTGGTTTCTGCTCAAGACCTCAGTATCGATTTATAAAATAGTTAGCTAAGAATAAATCAAGTTCTTTATAGGCATGGTGATAATTCTTTGTTACAGCATAGTCAGCCAGTGACAAAGGTATCTTGGTGGTTTTCCCATCACCATATTCAATCAGGATTCCCAAGCAATAATTGTCATTAGGTTACCTTTGGTGGAATACATTGGGAACTCAGTAATTCATGGTGACAAAGCCTTGGGAGAAAATGCAAATGTGATACTGAATTAATAAAAATGCCTTTTTGTGATGGTACAAGTATTTGTTTTTTGATTTTTTAGTGCAAGATTCCAAAATCCCCAAACAAATAAATATTTCCACCTGCAGATTAAGAAAGAGGCGAAATGATTCCAAGCCAAGGTGACATTAAATGAAAAACCTAGTTTTGGGTAACATCAAATATATATTTTATATTTGGCTGTCAAACATTTTTTCAGTAGCAGCAGAACTGTTTACTGATATTCAGGAAAATCCTATAAACCACATGCATTGCATGAGCATGTAAGACAGATAAAGCAGAGCTTTCCTAGTTGCTTTGCTCTGGCATAGGTGTGGCCCACATTCTCCATGTCCAGACTCTAGAAGCTCCTGAGGTAGTTCCAAGTACTCTGGGGATGCACTGAACTAACGGAATGATTCCCAGTATTTTTATCACTCAGAATCCTTTATTATCATTTTCTCCACAGATTCTAAAATTTCCTACTATGTGATCAAAAGTGAATTACCTACTAAACACTTTACATGTTATCTCCTTTAATCTTTTCCAACACCTTATTAGGTAAGTACTAAACCAGTTTTACGGGTAAAAAAATTATATAACTTGCCCAAAGTGACACAGAAATTGTGAAACTGGGTTCTGACCCAAGATCTTTCTTATTCCAAAGTCTTGGGCCCTAATTCCATTTCAGAGCAAAGGAATGACTTGTCTTACTCAGACAGAAATCTTACCATGGCCTATGTATGATTGACAATAGGATTTCTGGAATACTGAAAAGAATTGATAACCCCAATTATAATCACTGGAGATATCAATTTGACAATAATTTTTTCTATACTAGCTGTTGCTAATCTAAACTTATAAGGCCACATAGTTTCCTAAGTCTGTTTTTATTTCAAAGTAATAAAAGAATGCTTAAAATAAATAATTATGAGTTTGTTGTTAATTCTTGTTCTACTTATGAGCTTAATCCCCCATTCTCAGGAGTTAAGTGCATTCTTTCTTTCCCATCGCTCCAGATTTCTTTTTGTCATGTTATCCCCCACATAAAAGGAATGTGAGCCCTAGCCAGTTTAGCTCAGTGGATACAGCATCAGCCTGCGGACCAAAGGGTCCCGGGTTCGATTCCGGTCAAGGGCATGTACCTGGGTTGCAGGCGCCTCCCCGGCCTGGGGCCCTGGTCAGGGCTCCTGCAGGAAGCAACCAATTGATGTGTTTCTCTCACATTGATGTTCTCTTTGTCTCCCCTTCTCTCTTCCATTCTCTCTAAAAATCAATGGAAAAATATCCTTGGGTGAGGATTAACAAAACAAACAAACAATAAATAAATAAATAGAGGTGATTAAATGTTTTTTTTAAAAAAGGAATGTGAAATTCAGAGTTTTGGAATTTCTTGTACAGGTGACAATCCTGTGCAAAGCTCTAGAGTTCCCCCCAATATACCAGTTTGGACATATAGTTCTGCAACTTTCAATCTCACCCAGGAGCTATTTTAAGACAATTTACGAGAAGGTCAATCTCTTCCCCTACAAAGAGGGTATTAATTAATGCTTCAGCTATAGAAAAGGCCAGACTACCAAGTGGGTAGAAAATGTTAGAATCAATATATAAAGAATTCTTAAGATATTTTGTTCAATGTTGAAGGTGTGTAAGTCTAATATACCAAAAACTGTATGTTTAATGTTGTTGCTTCTTGGTGAATTCTCCTGCCATCTCCTTGTGACTCCCAAGAGTTTGTGCTTTTGTTTTGTTGTTTTGTTACTTGTTCATTAGTTTAATTTTGTACTTCCATGTTCTGTAGCTCTTAATTGTAAAGTCATTCACAGGGTTATATTCTGAGATGTGGTCTTTGACAGGATATTTCTGAAATGAATTGAGATGATGGAACTCCAGGTGAATATTTAGTCCACTAATTCTAAAAATGATAACAATCACTTTCACATATATCAAACTTATGCTGTATAAGGTATTGCTCTAAGACATAAATATTAAACTCACTTAATTTTCATGGTAATTCTTGAAGTTAGCTACTATTATCGTGGAAATAGGCACAGAGTGTTTAAGTAACTTATCCTAGGTCATCCAGCTAGTGAATAGTGAAACTTGAAATTGATTCCAGTAGGGGCTATTGGACTTAAAAATGTTGACCTATCTAGAAAGAAAAGAAAAAATCCATATTTTTCTTTAAAAAAATTCTATTATTTTCTTTAGTATGGCATTAATCAAGAGAGTCTAAGCTATGCCACAGTCAACTGCAAAATCTCAGCAGTCTAAAATAAAAAAGATTATCCCTTACATGTCCACCATGGTTTGGTTGGGAGCTCTGCTCTTTATTATTCCCATTCCAGGTCCTGGTCACTATATGGAACATTGCTGATCATTGTGCCAGTGGGGAAAAGCGTTGTGGCAAGTGCATAGTTGCACTTAAAGGTTCTGACTGCAAGTCACACGCATCGTTGTCTAAAGCAAGTCACCCGATCATGCTTAACTTCAAGTTAAATGCCCAGAAAAAGAGCAGAACTGAAAATACTTCCTGAACAGCACTGCTGACCTTCATAGGTGCCTAGATCCAATTTTCTAGAGTAAACTGGTGGAAAAAAGGAAAACATTTAAACTTACAAGAATGCATCTTTCTGATACAGTTTGTGAAAATTTAAGCATGATTATTCTAGTGGGATGTGAGGATGCACTTAGTGAGATAAGGTTCTTATTAAACTCAGGTCAGACCTGGCTTGCAAAATGAAGTGGGTTTCTGGATTTTGTCCTTTGGCCATTCCTATCTATCAGTTTGCCAATAGTAACCATGCTTGCAGTTGGTAGTTTATGCTTTCCTTGGAGTCCTGCTCCATTTTACTTTACTGCCTCTCTTCCAAGTGATAGCTAAATAAATACTAAGTGAGTGACATTCATCAATTCATTCATTTATTCACTCACTCATCGGTTTGCTATATTTTTCAAGTACTTTGGCACTGACATGCTAGACTCTGGAGATACAATGATATATAAAATATGGATTACTACTCTCTGAAATTTCACAGTTTACCAGGGCAGACAAAATATAACTAATTTATCCTGCACTTACAGATTTATCACAATAGACAGAAGGGGAAAGTTGGTAAATCTTCTGGTGATGACCAAAACTACAATTTACTACTTCCTAGTGATCAAGGCTAACATCAACTTTAAATTACTGCAGAATCTATTCTGCCTTCAGCATTTGCTATGCAAAGTCTGAAGGTTTAGCCATTCTATCCACATAGAAAATTTCTCAAAAGGAATATTTAGCATATGGCTTTTGTGTTATTGTGCTGCATATACTGTAAGGAAGAGGCAATAAAGATTTTTAGGCAGAGTTGTTAAGATTAAGAAAATTATTATGTTGAAAGTATAGAATATAGATTAGATATAAAAGGGGAATTGTGGATGCAGAAATCCTTTGAAAGCTATTGCAGAAGGCTGAGTTTGGAGTGGATGGTATGAGTTGGGACTGGGCCTCCCTCTCAAGCTGGCTCTCTGGGTCCTTGGGATCCCTGTCATCTTGGGGCTGCACTTCAGACATGGATGTGGGCATCTTCAGGCTGTCATCAAAGATGCAAAAGCAGCCTGAGCAGCGCTGATCCATGTACTCAGATGGTTGTCTGCTCTGGTTCAAGGGGGCTGGACAGAAGTGAAATCAATGCATTCCTGGACCCTTCTGGAAGGTCTTGTATAAAACCAGATTTACAGTTTGGCTAGATATAATCTGACAGACAGGTCCTCTCTATGAAGCAGAAAGGACACATGGATGCTGCCATTCCACAATGCCTGGGCTATGCCTGCTGCCTCCTCCATGCAGCCCACCTGCTGTGCCCATAAAGGTCAGCATTCTCCTATTTTTAAAAAATATTTTTAAAACTAGTGGCCCAGTGCACGAAATTCATGCACAGGGCAGGGGGTTCCCTCAGCCAGCCTGCACCCTCTCCAATCGGGGACCTCATGGGGGAGGTCTGACTGCCGGTTTAGACACGATCCCTATGGCAGTCAGACATCCCTCTCTCAATCTGGGACTGCTGGCTCCTAACTGCTCACCTGCCTGCCTGCCTGATTGCCCCTAACTGCCTCTGCCGGCCTGCCTGATTGCCCCTGACTCCTCTGCCTGTCTGCCTGATCGCCCTAACCTCTCTGCCTGCCTGCCTGATTGCCCCTAACTGCCTCTGCCTGCCTGCCTGATTGCCCCTAACTGCTCTCCACTGCCAGCCTGATCTCGCCCCCCAACTGCCTTCCCCTGCTGGCCTGGTTGCCCCCACCTGTCCTCCCCTGCTGGCCTGATCTTGCCCAGTCTCTGTCTCTGTTTTTCTCAGTAGTCCTCCAGGCCTCCCTGCCTCCTTATCTCCCTCTTCCTCTTTCCTGGCTGGGAGGGGGTGGGGCCAGTGGGGGCCGCTCCACCCTCTGCCCACCCTCCCTTCCATCCAGGCCTCTTCAGGCCCAGTATGTTTTGTTTCCTCATTCTGAGAGAGAGGATCCAAGAGCAAGCTGGGAGGGAGGGAAAGAAAGGGAGAAAAGGCTGTGAGCTGGTGGGCACTGTGTGTGTCTGTGTGTGTGCACGCTTGTGAGTGAGTGTGAGTGCCGGCAGGGCCTCCCCCAGCCCCCTCTCTGCTGCCACAAGTCCCCACCCACCAGAGCCTGCTGCGTGCGCAGCCTGGGTGATAGGTCAAGCCTCCGGTCGTTATGGATGTGACGGACCCAGGGTTTTTATATATTAGGATTGATTTCAGAGAGGAAGGGAGAAGAGAGAGAGAGAGAAATATCAATGATGAAAATGATAGTACAACAGAAATGAAGGTAGATTATATAACTCAAAACATTTACCTTTTATCATAAAAAGATAAACAACAATTCTAATCTTTCCTAATATTTCTTTGCCATATTAAATCTTGAGTTGATGAATTGAAATGTATAAATCTCTATGATATTTTTAAATGTTATTTTTCAATTAAAGTTTATATTCAATATTATTTTATATTAGTTTCAGGTGTACATTATGGTGGTTAGACAATCATATACTTTACAAGTGTTCCCCCTGATGTTTCCAGTACCCACTTGGCACTATACATAGTTATTACAATATTATTGACTATATTCCCTATGCTTTGCTTTACATCCCCATAACTATTTTGTTTGTTCATTTATTTTGTTCTTTAGATTCCACATATAAGTGAAATTATATTACATTTGTTTTTCTCTGTCTGACTAATTTCACTTGGCACAATACCCTCTAAGTCAGTGATGGCGAACCTATGACACATGTGTCAGAGGTGACACGCAAACTCATTTTTTTGGTTGATTTTTCTTTGTTAAATGGCATTTAAATATATAAAATAAATATCAAAAATATGAATCTTTGTTTTACTATGGTTGCAAATATCAAAAAATTTCTATATGTGACACGGCACCAGAGTTAAGTTAGGGTTTTTCAAAATGCTGACACGCCGAGCTCAAAAGGTTCACCATCACTGCTCTAAGTCCATCCAGGGTGTTGCAAATGCTAAGATTTAATTCTTTTTTATGGCTGAGTAATATTCTATTGTATTTATGCACCACAACTTTTTTATCCACTTGTCTATTGATGGGAACTTGGGTTGCTTCCATAGCTTGGCTATTGTAAATGCTGCAATGAACATATCCTTTCAAATTAGTATTTTGGGTTTCTTCAGATATATACCTAGAAGTGGAATTGCTGGGTCATAAGGCAGTTCTATTTTTTATTTTTGAGGAACTTCCATAGTGGTTGCACCAATCTGTATTTTCACCAACAGTGCACATCCTCACTAACATGTTTGTTGATTTATTTATGTATAGCTCCATGATTTTTATATTTTTCATAACATACGCACAAAATATGGTTTTCCTAAAATAATATGAAATAATAGGATGCTTTAATGGCAACTAGTATATTTCCAAATTTTCAAGTGCATTTGTTAAAAATGCATCAGGCAGGGAGAACCATTGCAAGTTTAGATAATATGTGCCAGAGACTTTTTTTCCTCTGTAGATTCTTGTTGCTTGGGGGTATGGGCTGAGGATTGGACTTGGTCCATGTAGAGACCTCCGCTGGGAGAAGAAACTCAGCAAAGCTTTTAGCAGTAATACTGGTCTGGATTGACAAATTAGAAACAAGGCGGGTGGGGGGTTGGCTCAAACACATTTGCCGAGTCTGGGCCATGTGAAAGACCGTGTAAGAGGCAACAGAGAGCTGCTATCCTATTCAATGTATTTACCAACTTTTGAAGTCTGTGGAGGGAGGCTACAGAGCTGACCTAAAAACTTCTGGAATGCAGAACTGGCTCTCAACATAAAGTTAGGAGGACTACCATATAAAATCTGGATGAAGTCAAATCTATTTGGAGTCTTACCAAAACTGAAATCCAGCTCCAACCCACCCCAATTCTTGATGGGACTGAATTGATCAATGTTTTGCCCTATAATATACCTAACATAGGAAAGGAGGGTCTTCTCTGGTAGAGTATAACACCATCTGAACTTATTTGTACACAATGTTGGACATATAATAAAAAAATTACTAGTCATGAAGAAAGACAGGATTATATGATATCAACCAAAAACAAGAGATTGTTATTATTTTCTTGTTAAGAAAAAGAAACACCAAGCAGAGTCATATTTGACCTAGATATGAGAGTTAGCAGAGTTAGTAGATTCAAAGCTGAGAAGAGTGGATTGGACCAGGACAGAGAGGTGGGAGGCATCAGCATATGCTGGATCAGATCCCCCAGGACAAGAAAGAAGAGCAGGCAGGGAGCAGATGATGGTGGATTCTAATGCCTGGAGGCCAAGTACAGAAAGAGAACATGGCTACAGGGTCTGAGAAAGACTGATAAATAGGAGGAAAGCTAGGGTTGTGTGGAGTCGTGATGACAAAGCAAGAGAGTATTTTGGGAAGGAGGAAGGGATCAACATTGTGGACTACTGCAAAAAGGTTAAGTGAGGTGGTGAGAAGAGTTGTCTGGGCAGCTTGTGGGAAGCAGAGACTTGCGGATGTCAGCAGGCAGGCTGAACTGTGCAAGTTGTTGTCATATATCGACATATTTTGGGAGATGGTTAAATTCCACTGAACTGTTAAGACAGTCCACCAGAGCATAATTGTTACACTAACTTTAGATATTACTATAGATATTTTCTTTTCTCGACATAACATTTCTTTTAATTAGAGTACATACCTCTTTCTCAGAAATCGTGTCTTACCTCTGAAGAACTAATGTAATAGTTCACTATTTGATTCTCACAGCATGAAACAACAAATTAAACATACAGAAACAAGATCATTACCAGTGCAACCACTTTGAACAAGCTAAATTTAAGCTCTCCCTCCATGTTTCTGAAATATATAACATTTGCTTTAGAAGATAATTGCTGCTTAGTAACATTACCCTTTTTAAGGGTGGTCATCAAACTTTTTGCTTAGAGGGTCAGGTAGTGAATATTTTAGGCTTTGAAGGATACACATGGTCTCATATTCTTCCTTTTTTCCCCTTAAAATCTTTTAAAACTATAAAATTGATGCGTATATGCATATGTGACTACTATATATAATTCTTAGCTATCTAGGCTCTACAAAACAGACTGTCTGCCAAATTTTGTTCTTGGGCCATAGTTTGCAGACTCATATTTTGACCTTGAAATATTTTATGGTATAATAAATGCTTTATTTTACTTGTAGTAGTTTTTCCTATTATTATATATATTTATATTAATATGGTGTCACTATATATTTAGCATAAATGTTTATATTAAATGATTATTACAATATCTCTATAAAAGATTATGATTTCTCAGAATATTTTTCTTTTCTTTATTTTCTCCAGGAGTTAATCAAGATTATCCAAGCACAATTGTAGAGTCGTGAGAGAGTACTCTTTACATTGAAGGGGAACAGAATATGCCACCCCAAAATATGCCAAGAACAACCAGAATGTAGCCAAGAGGACTGAAAAGCCTGCCTCCTCTCCCTCCTCCCTTCCTTCCTCTTTTCATAGGTTCAACCTCTTCCTCCATACATTTATCTAAAGTTGGAGCATGAGAAAGAGAAGATGAAGCCCCAATCTCATAGGATGATAGCTGAATTTACATCGAGAAAGTCATAAAGTAGTGCTATTACTTGTTCTAATTTTTAAAAGGCTGTGCTTAATGAAGATAAAATCAGAATATGCCCCCTACAAACTAATTTAAAAAATTGTGAGGTATTTTTATTTCTCTGACTGGCTTATTTCACTTAGCATAATGTTCTCCACATTCATCTATGCTGTTGCAAAGGGTAACATTTTATTTCTTTTTATGGCAGAGTAGCATTTGTGGAATTTAATGAACAAACTGAACTACCAACCAAAATAGAGATGGACTCATAGATGGAGAGCAGGCAGACAGCTCGAGGCTATGGTGTGGTAGTGGAGGGATTGGGCATAAAATAAAAAAATAAAAAAATAAAAAAAATAAAATAAAAATCATGAAGGATGCATTGTTAAAGTTTTTGCATCTCCGTCACATCTATTTCAATACCTGTATGAATTCCACATTGATGCATATATGCATATGTGACTACTATATATAAAATATAATTCTGGTTAAATTACATATAACATGAGGCTTTAAGTACTCTTTTTTTCACTTGATGTTATTCTGTCAACAGTCTCTAATGTCATTGAAATTCACTGAAGGCTTCATTTTTAATGACTGACTAATATTTCCTAATGTTAATTTATATTTATTTAGTCATTTTTCTCTCATGTGGTTTAATCCAAACTTATCATTATTATAACTAATTCAGAGATGTGACCAGTTTTGATCTTGAATAGTTATTTATTCTTATGCTGACAGCCAAAACATCAAATCAAAATGTCCTGAGAAGGAGAGAAAAGATTTGGAAATTTACGATGACGCCAACGATCACACTGACCCTATGCCTCATCTGCATTAGTAGATATGGAAACTAAAGTGCAGATGATTTAAGAAATGTGTCCATGTTCACATGGCTAATCAATAGAAGAACTGTGATTTGAACCCAAGTCGGCCTCACCAAAATCCACACTTTTTTCTCTGTAATGTTTGTACTTGTTCTGACTTAATGCGATTTTACTGTGTAACTCCAGAGGGGCTCCTGAGTATCATGGATATTACAAAAGAAGTCCTGTCTTACAGCTGCAGTAACCTGTTTCACCAATAGTAAAAGTAATTATGTCTCTTATGCCTTAAATTAAATTAAACCAGGAATATAATTTCTCTCCCATCTTTGAAGGTCTTCCTTCCTTGCCCCTGGCATTTTACTCCTATCAACTCTCCTGCCCAGAGCCCGCATGCGTACGCACACATGGGATAGGTGCGAGACTATGAGGGGCTTTCTCAGTTGAAATGTCAATCATTTTAGATATTCAATACTAAATAGTGTCAGAGAGAAAACCAGAAGTCTAATGGTCTCTGCTGGCCCTGGAGCTGTTGCTGCCACATGGTGTCACTGTTGAAACACAGGCTGACCAGCTACCCTAATGCCGTCTCCTTTGTCTCCAAAAATTGGGCTTGAGTTTCCCAACCGCAACATCTCCTCCCTGATTGACCTGCTTACCTGGAAGTCTGATGCAATCTCTGGCTGCTGTCTGGCTTCGCTCCTCCACTCAGACACTTCTTTCTAATGAGCTGAGTCATCATCATTCATTATACATACAGATGTGACACAGAGGCACTTGAACTACCTGCCTCAGGTGTGCAAATATAGCCCACAGACTCTTGGACCTTACATATTGGTGATCTAGGTTCAACTCTACTAATCAGTAGTGCTTTTTCTTGAGAGTAGACAAGTAGTGGGGGTGATCTGGTAGAGGTAGTTCTATCCATCTTTTTCTTCTTCCAGCCAAAAAAATTTTGACCCCTATTTTTCACCTTGAGTGTTCACGTACATGAAAGACATGCAGCCTTGCACAGCTCTGTGCTCACAGGTATGAACCACTGGTAACATTCCTAGTGGCCAAAAAGAAAGAAGCAGACATTCCAAGTCAAACCCGGAACTAGTAATACACCGAGGAAGATACAGACCTGCCCAGCCCAGAGCTTGTTACTTCAGTGCATCATTATTAATTCATTGTGAGTAAGTAGTGTGCTTAGTAAATTACATCCCATTCTCAGCAGATCCTGCTGGCATTTTAGCAAAATACCTCCTTCCTGTCAGAATGAAAGAGGCCAGTTCCAACACCCACTCTCAGGATCCAGCTCCTTCGGAGACTTCTTTTCATTGATAACTCTATTCTGTGTCTTCAACCCCTTGCTTTGTCTTGATCTCTGTTTCATCAGTTTTTAAATACATTCCAGTATCTTCCATCTTAACAAAGCTTTGTATCAACTTGCCAAATCTTTGCATTCTGAGAATAGCATCCTTCATGAAGCTGGACCACTGACCAAAGTTTACAGGAGTGACTTTGCCCTATTGCCTGCCAAAAATGTCTGCTTATGACTTAGTGACCAATTGCAATATCAGTAATTGAAATATTTGGGGCCATAATGCAATGCTAGGACCTCAAACCCATTTGTTTTTAAACCTATGCTCCTTGACTCCCAGTTACCCCCAAGTCTAAACCATTGCAAACATTTACTATTGCCTGAAATCTCCTTTATGTTCTCTGTGGACCACTAATCTGTCCCAACTGCAACCTTTCCCTCCATTCATGTGATTTTCCTCTAGAATTCCTGCTCTATGATTGGCCACCGCTCTTCTGTCATAGTCAGCTCAGGATGTTATAACAAAATACCATCCACTGTGTGGCTTAAACAACTAACACTGATTTCTTACAGTTCTGGAGGCTGGGAAGGCCACGATCAAGGTGCTGGAAGACTTGTTCCGGGTGGGAGCTCTTTTCCTGGCTGCCTTCTTGCTGTGTCCTCACAATGCAGAGAATGAGCTCCAGTATCTTCCTCTTATAAGAACACTAATCCTGTCATGGGGGCACCACCTTCATAATCTCACCTAAACCTAATTACCTCTCAAAGGTCGAACCTCCAAATACCATCACATTGGGGATTAGGACTTCCGCATGAATTTTGGAGTGACTCAAACATTCAACTCATACATTTTGTTTCTGGGCCCCCAAATTTATGTTATTCTCCTATGCAAAATACATTAATTTCATCCCAAGAGTCCCAAAAGTCTTAACTTGTTTCAGCATCAACACTGAAGTTTAAAGTCCAAAGTCTAATTATGATCTAAATCAGAAATGGATAAGACTCAAGTTATGACTCATCCTGAGGCAAAATTCATCTCCAGCTGTGAACTGTGAAATCAGGTAAGTCAAATAGTTCCAAAATACAATGATTGGACAGACACGGGATAGATATTCCCAACCCAAAAGGGAGAAATAGGAAAGCAGCGAAAGGTGATGAGTCCCGAGGAAGTAAACATTATCAGATCTTAAAGCTCAAGAAGAATCCTCTTTGGTTCATTGTTCAGTCTTTCAGATTCCCTGGGGCAGAGGTCCTGCCTCTGCTATTCTGCTGGGTGTGGGTCAAATCCCAGGTGACTTCCATCTTGCCTGTTGAAGTTGAGGAGTAGTCCTGAAGATCTCTGAATTGCCTCTGGGATCATTCTTCCATTGTCTTGATGAATAGTGCACATTAGCAGCTGAATAGGTCTATGGTCATAGATCTATAGGATCTAGTAAATCTGACAGTCTTCCTTTATTTCTTTCCATCTTCCCTTCCATCCATAAATCTTTTTTTGCCTTCTTAACACTCATGGGCCCTAACAGATGCCTAGCATGTCCCTAAGGACATTACTTTCCTTGTACCCTCCAATTGGAGGCATGTTTTTCTCTCTCATCCATGACATACTTCTGAGCCACATAGTGGGGTAGTGATTTTTTAAATTCTCATCATCACTTCTGGATCATTAGGCTTCTTTTATTTTTCTTTTTCCTTCAAAACTCCATGCTCACACCATTAGATTTTAACATGGTATCAGTCAGAATCTCAGCAAGGAAACAGATGGCACACTCAAAGTAGGAAAATTCAAAGAGGGTTTTGAAAAGGGAACATTTACAAATAGAATGTAGAGGAACCACAGGGAATACTGCGGGATCCTGGAACCAGTAACACTGGGCACCTCAAGGGAGGCAGGAGGGAGCTGTTATCAAAATCCAGAATGAGAGACTCATGTAGGATTGGCTGCCTTGAACAATTAGCGCCTTTAGCCAAGGTACACAGTCAGCCTGATGCAACCTGGGAAATAAGTATTCAGGCTTCTCATCCTTACTCATTAATAAGTTCCCTGATATATAAGCTTTCCCTTCTTCCGAACTCATGCCATCCTTCCCATTGACTTGGACATCCTGGTACATGTCCCAACCAACATGCTGGCCTCTCGGTTCCTTGACCAAGATTTCTCCAATATTCTTTCCTCTCCTTCCCCGCAGACTTCCACTCCCACAGCCCAACCTGAAACTTGTCACTTGTTTAAACTGTACTGCCTTTGAAATTTATTCCAATTCTGCAACTACCTCTTTTCCTAACAGCTCATGGCTCAAATAATCTTACTACAAAATTTCTTATCAATCAGTTCTCTTCAATTAATCTAACCCAACATTTTCTTACTATCTAGCATCCCCTCCTGTTTTCACATTTTTCCTTGTGCAACTCAGAGTCCACGGCTTATCACTATTATTGCTTCTTGCAATCTCCTTAACGTTCTTCTCTCTCTTCTGCCATTTCTCTCTCCCCCCCCCCCCCCCCCCCCCCCCCAA
>NW_005354010.1:2217554-2223148 GCF_000412655.1 Myotis brandtii
TAAAACCCCAGTCTGTGATGACTCAATTATCCAACCATGAGTTCTGTGCTTACATACAGACAGATGAATGTGGCAGGAAGAAAGAATTCCAGCCAGGCAGATTGGTTTCCCTTCAAATAAATCATATAAAACTCCATGGGGCCTCTCAAACCTGACTGACAACTCAACTGGATTTATCTTGTAAATTGCGTTCTCATTGTTTGAGTTAACTTTTTTGTTCCTTTTCCTTTTGGCACAAACTTCTCATTTGCCCTTCCTATATTTTGATCCCTACTCTTAACTGTGACTATCATTTCACATACATATTGAAATTATCAGCTAGGAATTTCTTTATCTTCTCATTTTCAAGTTCGGAAACCTATCTGCATCTAAACCCATGTCCTCTTGCCTCCAAAAGGAGGGAGTTTATTTTATAACAGTTCAATGACTCCATCTCCTTCATTCAAGTTCTGCATCCAATCCTTTCAGCCTCTGCACACTCTGATAGTTCTCCACCCTCCAACTTTACTTGTTTCTCTTTCAATTGGACCATTCCTACACAGTAGTTGGAGCACTGTACCCTTGCTTCCACTATCACTTTATTTCTCTACTTCACGTCTTTTGTCTTGGCTTGTTACATTCCACTCCATAAATCTATCTTATTGGAAGATTTTCCTCAGGCTCTTTTCCTGAAATATCTGCAAGGAAGTGAGTGCTGTAAAAGCCAGGCGAGTAATTCCTTTGGAGGGAGAGAGCTATGCTTGGTATTGGACACACTGGGGAATCCTAGGGTGGGGGCTGGTGTGTTCTTTTTCTTTGTCTGTGTACTCAGTAATAATTCACAAAGCCATGTCAAGCAAGTAAATAACATTAAAACTTATTCATACAAAGTTGCTCATAATTTTTTATTTTTATCCATTTAATATCTGCAATATCTGTAGTGATAGCCCCTTCTTCATTCCTAACACTGTGTCTGTGTGTGTGTATGAACTCCTCAATTTATTTATTTATTTATTTATTTATTTATTTATTTATTTATTTATTTATTTGTTGGGAGGTAGAATTAGTTTGTTTTGTCAGTTTTTCAAAGTTTGTTGATCTTCTTTAGTTTATTTTTATATCATTTTTATTTAATTCTTCTCTTTTTAAAATATATACATTTATTTATTGACTTCAGAGAGAGGAAGGAAGAGAGAGAGCAACATCAATGATGGGAGAGAAGCAATGATTGGCTGCCTCCTGCATGCCCCCTACTGGAGATCAAGCCCACAACCTGGGCATGTGCCCTTGACCAGAATCTAACCCAGGACCTTTCAGTCCACAGGCTGATGCTCTATCTACTGAGCCAGACTGATTAGGCTGGAAATTACAACATGCATTCTTAACTTATCAAAGTCTAATGTTTTTATTTTTTTTATTTTATTGATTTTTTACAGAGAGGAAGGGAGAGAGATAGATAGTTAGAAACATCGATGAGAGAGAAACATCGACCAGCTGCTTCCTGCACATCTCCTACTGGGGATGTGCCCGCAACCCAGGTACATGCCCTTGACCAGAATCGAACCTGGGACCTCTCAGTCTGCAGGCCGACGCTCTATCCACTGAGCCAAACCGGTTTCGGCCAAAGTCTAATGTTAATTGAGATTTTTCTTCTCCTCATAGGAAATGTAAGGATCTAAGAAGACTTTTTCTCTACTTGTCTCTTACTTGCTCAAATACTGTGGCTATTATGTATTTTATTTCTCTTTTTAGAGAGAGAGAGAGAGAGAGAGAGAGAGAGAGAGAGAGAGAAACATAAGGCATTATTGTTCCTGTTTTAGAGTCCACATTTATTTAGATTAACTTTTTTGCTTTTCATTTCATTTGCTTTTCATTTATTCCTGTATCTCTGACCTTCCATTATGTGATAATTTTAAAAAAATATTTCTTATTGATTTCAGAGAGGAAGGGAGAGGGAGAAAGAGATAGAAACATCAATGATGAGAGAGAACCATTTATTAGCTGGTTCCTGCATGCCCCACACTGGGGATCCAGCCTACAACCAGGGCATGTGCCCTGACCAGAACTGAACTGTGAACTCCTGGTTCATAGGTCAACACTCAACCACTGAGCAACACCAGACAGGCCCCATTATGTAATAATTTTATTTCTTCTTGAATAATACTATTTACTGTTTCCTTTAATATAGTTTTGTGAATGGAGAATTCACAACATTCTCTATGATTCTAAGCCATATCTTTGTCTTTCTACATAGCACGCTGCATAGATTATTTTTTTTCAGTTCACATATTCTGTCTTAATCCTGGCTTGATGTGCTCATAGACCTGTCCCTCTAGTTCTTAATTTCAGTTGCATTTTTAATTCTAGAATTCTGCATATCTACTTCTATTTGTATTTCCCGTGTTACTTTTCATATTTTCCAGTTTGATAATGAATTTTTCAAGCTTGGCTTTTCTCTCCTTAAGTAATAATAAGTATAGTCTTTTTACTTGATACATTTTAATGATAGATTCTAACATTTTCCACCAACATCTAGCTCTGCTTCCTGCATTAGGGTTATACATACCTACCATATTGAACTCAAGTGTGTGTGAACATGGGAGCAGAAGTGAGGTGTGTCATTTTTAGGCAGGAGCTTTTAGAATCAGTACATGCTTCACCATGCTCTTCTTTCCTTTTGCTGTGGTTATTGGTAATGTTTCAGAGAGTGACTTTTCTATCAGCCTGCAACCCAGAATAAAAACAATAATAATGGGGATGAGAGCCACCATGCTACTTGTGATGGACATAAAATGCGAGACAAAAACAAAACAAAACACAACATTCATTGTTTAAGGTACTGAATTTTTTGGGTTGTTTATTACTGCAGTATAATCAGACCTATCTGATTGAAATAGATATTGAAATCGGGATTGGAGTGCTATTGTAACAAACAATTTAAAAAATGTGGCTTTGGTTTATGGACTAGACATTAGTCTGCAAGGAAATTGATAATGGAGCCTAGAAGAATGGTCACCATGTTATATAGTGGTAAATTACTTAGCAAAACTGTTGCCTGTGTTAACTTAGAAGGCAAATTATGTACCTAATAATTTTGTGCTTTATAGAAAAACAGATTTTTAATAGCATGTGTTGGCTGCTGTTGGCTGCATTTGAAAGTTTATTACAAGAAAGAGTCTTGTAATTTCTGTTTATGAGCAGAACAATATTGTCTGATATGCAAACAAGAATGAAAAAGAATAGAGATAGTCTATAAATTCAGGGACTTGTAGGTTGAAACAATGCTTCTCAAATATTAAATGATCAAATTGATGAATTCTTCGAATGTCAAAGGTAATTAAAAATCGGTCTTAAGGGAAGGATCAAATAAAGAGTATGGTTGTCTCATCGATTGTTAAAATTTTTGAATAGACTAAGATACTCCCAGTAAATACTTTACTCCCAGTAAATACAAACACAAGATAGCTGCTCTTATGCTGTTGTGGGACATGAAATAACAACAAAAAATGATTGAAAAAAAAGATAATAAACTGCTTACATTTTTTCAGAGAATTGTACTGCATAAAGAGCCAGCAGCTTGGAATTAACGAGAGTGTGACTGATACTAAGGAAGCCACTTAAATGCTTGCTATACACTGAATGTTTGTGTCCTCCCCAAATTCATATGTTGAAACCTAATCCCCAATGTGATGGTATTGGGTGGAGGAGGCTTTTGAAGGTGATTGGGACAGAGACCTCATAAGTGGTGTTAGTGCTCTTGTAAAAGAGACTCCAGAGAGATCCCTGATCCTTCTGCCATATGATGATTCAGTGATAAGACAGCCATCTATGAACCAGGAAGTGGGTTGTCAAGACACAAAATCTGCTGGTGTCTTAACCTTGGGCTTTCAGTCTCCAGAAATGTGAGAAATTAATTTCTGTTGTTTATAGGTCATACAGTCTATAGTGTTCTGTCATAGCAGCCTGGACAGACTAAGACACCATCCATATTTCCACCAGAAGGAAGCTGGCTGAGAAGGTCAACCCTCAAAAAAGGTGTATTTTTCAATGCTCTTTCAAGTTGTGGTCAAGGATAATGGAGAAAAGGAAGACCTCTAGAGAGCTGAGCCAAGCAGCATGGAGAACGAAGAGTTGGGGAGGTACTCTCAGAAAACAAGCACATCCCACCCCCAGAATACAAAGTCTCTTGTGGCATCTGCTTTTGAAATGGCTATTTACTAGTGACTTCTGTACCAGGTATGTCTCATGTTATTGGTCCTCTAGTGTAGGAGACTGTGCTGGTACTATGCTTTCCCACTGTATGTTGGGAGTTTGAGGGGCAGCTTGTTTTTTTATTTCCTGAGTCTCCAGATCAAAAGCCACATCTAGATTTGACATAGAAACTATTGTGAATTACTCAGAGATCCTGGCTTTGAACAGATTGGATGGAAATTTTGGATATCTCCCTTGAGGATGGGTTCAGTGTACTCTGCACTGAGAAAAGAGAGGGAAACTAATGTTTTATCTTTAGTAGGACGGGACTTGAAAATTATATTACTAATTACAATTTCTGGTCCCTCATTCTGTAGCAGGATTCACAACTCTATCAAACCCAGGTGTGGCCATATGAATTGCAGTAAAGGATGAAATATCAGCAGAATTGATGTGTGTCACTTTTTAAGAAGGTTTTGAATGTGAGTGAATGCTTTTTCATGCTCTCTCTTGCACTGCCACAATACTGGAAAAATTCCAGACAGCAACTACCCTCTCATACTAAGCTTCTGAGTGAAGACACAGGTGATGAGATTCTTTGTAAAAATATTTAGAAAGATAGGGTAATGTTATCTTCCTCTGTAGAGATTTCTTTTTGCCTTCTGGGACACTAACAACAAGGATTTCTTTAGTAGAGGATAATGGAGGAAAGGAAGACCTCTAGAGAGCTGAGCCAAGTAGCACGGAGAACAAAAAGCTGGGGAGGTACTCCCAGAAAACAGAGATTATCAGTCTCCCCAGTTGACCTAAGGCTGAACTTCTATCATAAAGTCCTTGAAGTCACCCTTTTTCCTGGGGCAGAGCCCATTAAGTTCCAGCCGTTGGTTGGTTCAAGACTCTCTGACGCTGCTGCCATAGCTCTGGAATATTGTCCCAAAAATAATTAAGCTAATTAGTTCCTACTTGATAAATTCCCCTTGGATAGACAGAGCTAAAGTCTCTTCATGATTTTTGCATCCAAGACCTTGGCATAGTAATTCCATATTATTATATTAATTATATTATACTAGAGGCCCGGTGCACAAAAATTTGTGCACTCGGGGGGGAGAGGGGGTCTCTCAGCCCGGCCTGCCGATTGGGGGGTGGTTGGGGCACCCCCTGTCACACTCAAGGCAGGGTCGATGGGGAAGTTGCGGCGCCAACCCCTGTCACGCACAGAGCAGGGCCAATAGGGGGGGAGGGGCGCCGCACCCTGTCACACACAGAGCAGGGCTGATCAGGGGGTTAGGGTGCTGCCCCCTGTCACACACAGAGCCGCAGGGCAATCAGGGGGTTTGGGCGCTGCTCCCTGTCACGCTGATCCCGGTGCCGGGAGGCCTCGTGGCTCCGCTGATCCCGCCCGGCAGGGTCACAGATCCGGGTCC
>NW_005354010.1:2227440-2239023 GCF_000412655.1 Myotis brandtii
GTTGGAGTCCTCCTTCACTGAAGGAAGCAAGCCTCCCTGTTCGCATCAGCTGCCTGGCTGCCGGCCGCCATCTTGGCTGTCAGTTAATTTGCATATCTCCCTGATTAGCCAATGGGAAGGGTAGCGGTCGTACGCCAATTACCATGTTTCTCTTTTATTAGTGTAGATTATATTATATTTATTATTTTATTTTAAGAGGAATATGTCTTACGCTGGAGTGTTAGAATGAATAGTCTTTTGTTAGCATTAGCTATAGTAAATTTTTATTTCCCATATTTCCAGGTTTTCATGGAGGCACTCACTATGTTTTTCAGGTACTGATTACATTTTATTTCCTTGGTGATTCGATTTGCTTCATTATTTACAATAGTGAAACATTTCTAATATATCATGTTTTTCTTTTTGTCCTGACTGCCTGAGAATTCAAATTTGAAGCTTAAACACAATGATTAGATTGAGCCTGGGGTGATTATCTACTTAATTTATTGCTCTATATTCTCGCAAGTATCTTTTAATAGGCTGACTTCGTTATATACAATGTGGAAAGAGGCAGGCACAAATAATTCACACAAAACACAAAGCACAAATAAAAATGCAGTCTTTTATCATGAGGGAGCAGGATTCTAAATCACACAAATTAGTTGAGTGTGTAGAATATAGCTCTGAAAATTTCAGAGGGCACTGATCATATTCCAGACCTTACTCAATGTATTGTTTATCTGAATAATTAATTCTCTATCTGCATTTCTTCTTAATTTTTTGAAAGAATATAAGGGAGTTTCTGATAACACTTATTAATCTTCCCATAACCTAAAGAAATGACTCACTAGCTATATAATTATTGCCGACATTTTAGTCTAGATAGCCTGACACTTCTATAATTCATTGTCCTACTTTGTCCCTGAGTCTATAATTCAGTACCAGTCCTGCTGATGTCATTTCCTCCATTGGTTCCAATGACTTTTTAAAAAGTTAATTGCCTATATTACATTCTTAATGTAATTCAAATTTGAAGCTTAAGCACATTGATCTGATTGAGACTTGGTTGATTTGAGTGATTGAAAGAAGTGATATTTCTTTCCTGAATCAAACTCTGACTGATACAATCTTTATTTCCTGCAAGTTCAAATATAATCTATACTTATATGCCTATTTAAAAGCCATGTTGGTTTCAAGTGTACATTTCTATG
The DNA here is from genome assembly GCF_000412655.1 of Myotis brandtii. Classification (NCBI taxonomy): domain Eukaryota; kingdom Metazoa; phylum Chordata; class Mammalia; order Chiroptera; family Vespertilionidae; genus Myotis; species Myotis brandtii. The sequence continues at coordinate 2,228,631 of NW_005354010.1, forward strand.
ATACATGATCAGTATATTGCATTGTATGCCTATCACCCAAAGTCAAATTATCTTGTCACCATATATTTGGTCTTCTTTACTTATACTAGTGTAATCTTATTAGCCATTTTTAAATTAAATTTATTTATCCCAATAAATTGAATAAAAGATTAATTTCAAAAATAAATAAAAGCCTCGATGGAAATCTTTTCTCTTGTCTGACAAGATCAACACTTTCCCATTTTATCCATGTGGTTTGAATGAGTGCTGCCATGTTATTACATACTCTACACTCATGACCACTTTAACTGTTGCAGAGATAGTAAACTGACTTCAGCTGAATCAATCAGAACATTTCCCTGGAATTTCTAAACTTGGGTCCAAAAAACAAGTCTCAAATCTCTGGTGCTGAGGCTGAGAGATATTAAGACCAAGGTGCTTCCAGGAGTAATTCTTCCCAAACTTTAGGAACAAGCTGTTCTGATAGAATAAAGCTGACACACTGAGAGAAATAGAGACAATAGAACAGAAAACCTGTTTTCCTTTCAGCCTTGAGGATCAGTAAATTTTTTGCTCTTCTCATACTTAATGGAGTCAATAGTTAGAACTGTGTTTCTGTCACTTACAACCAAAGACATCTTAAATACTAAAAGAAATATTTCAGACCAAACGAAACTACTTAGTGGCAATGGCTAGTCTGCAGTTGGCCATACAGATGTTAGAGACTTAGAAAACTAAGTTATAAAGTCAGAGAGATTACTAAAAGAAGTGTGTGGTAGAGAAGTAAGGGCTGATGTCTCACATATTAATCAGAAAAAAAGTAGATGCACATCTCTTGCTGCTCCTTCCATTTAATCTTTGTTAACACATTGTATGCGGGAAACGTATTTATATGTTTTACATATTTATACGTTCTACCAGTGTAGTAGAGCGCGGGATAAAAACTACCCGCAAACAATGTGTTAATAAAAAGCATGATTAAAGTTGGTGGTTTTTAGACAGATAATCTGTGTGGCACATTAAATTCACATCTTAAGTTGCCTGTTCTACTCCAATCACATGGCAACAATGAATCCTATATAATAAAGAGGTAATATGCAAATTAACCCCCACGCCCTCACAAGATGGCTGCTTACAACAAGGCCGGCAGGGGGGTTAGCGAGAGACGACCAAATGACTGAACAAGCAGGCTGCGTGGGGCAGTTAGGAGCAACCAGGCTGGCAGGGAGGGGGCAGCTGGGGGCAACCTGGTCTGCAGCAGGGGGCAGTTAGGGGCAACCAGGCCAGCGGGGTGGGGCAGTTAGGGGCGACCAGGCAGGCAGGCAGGTGAGCGATTAGAAGCCAGTGGTCCAGGATTGTGAGAGGGATGTCCCCCGAGGGGTCCTGGATTGGAGAGGGTGCAGGCTGGGCTGAGGGGACCCCCTTCTGTGCACAAATTTTATGCACTGGGAATCTAGAATAATATAAAAACCAGAAACCAAATTACATAGCTAAGATCAAAAATCAAGTTTGACATTATTAAAAAGAGATTTTTTAATTGGTTTTTTTAGAGAGAGGAAAGGAGAGGGAGAAAGAGAGAGAGAAACATTGATGTGCAAGCGAAACATCAATCCATTGCCTCCTGCATACCATCCCAATCTGGGATCAAATTTGCAAAAGGAACCAGCAACCTCTTGGTGCATGGGACATGGCCCAACCATGTGAGTGACACTGGCCAGGGCAAGACTGGTATTTTCATGGACCAGAAATTGAACAGAAACTCCCAGCAGAGGTGGAGGCTGAAGCTACAGTGAGCCCCAGATGGTGCAGAAGTAGCTGGGAGTTTGGTTATTAATGATCAACGGGATCTGGAGGCCAGGGACTGGGATGGTACTCCCTGCCTTTTCAATGGGCACTAAAACGTAAGTGTTCTTGCTACCACCTGAGATTTGTGCAGTTATGAGCTCAGGATAAAGACAAGTCCTCATGGTCAAGTACTGTCTTGGGGATTTAATATATAGTATGCTGAGTATTGCTGAACCTTGCTGGTACCAGCAATGCCATCAGTTCTGGTCTGGCTGTGGGCTGGGAAGTGTCGGATGGAAGCAACCATTAGGCAGAGTGAGAGAGAGCAGGGAGGAGAGAAAAACAAATATCTAAACAAAAATCTCCCTGCCCACCTTCTGAAAAGCCAAAATTCTAACATGCTTTTGAATTGCATGCTAAGACAGACCACCAACAGAATCAACAATCAGAATTTAATTCATGTTACATTTGCATCAAACAATATGACAGAGACTTTAATGTATTTTTAAGATGCTTCAAAAGAGAAATAAAAACACAACTTATATAAAGTTTGATCAAGAAATCATGAACTGAAGACATAAAGTAAGAAGGGATCAATATTTCTGTATTAGAATTTCCAGAGAAAGATAATGGAGAGAATGGCAAAGAATAAACATTTCAAAAGATAATAACTGAAAATTCTGGAATTGAAGGAGAGAATACACTGTTTGGAATGTAGGCTCAATAAAGATAGATACACCAATAAGCACACCATCAAAAAATTGCAGATCATCAGAGAGAAAGAGAAAAATATTGAGTTCCCAGACAGTAGAAATTAACCATGTATCAGGCTCTATGGAAGTTTCAACACACCATATTCTCAGAGCACCTTTAAATGAGAATAACAATAACAAAAATAATATAGGAATCAAAGACAGAAAGATAATAGATGGACAATTAAAAGACCGAGCTTATAATGTATTGTGAATAGCAGTTTAAAAGTAAAATACACTTTCTGATGTTTTTCTACAAATTAGTCTAATTTTAGATATACAAATGTAACATTGGAGAATGCAAAGTATTAACGAGGCATTTTGCTCATCACTTGTTGGTTAACTTAGGTAAGGATGTGTTAGCCTTGGAAAAAGTTTTTGAAAGTAAAATCATATGCTTATACTCAGCTCTGTTTCGTGGAAATGGCTCAAACCAATACCATATCCGTATGTCCCTAAATCCAGTATTTTAAAAGAAACACCCACAAAAGCCCTTTCTGCAGACAGCACCATGCTCTTAGTTCTTTTTAAACATTGCAAAAATCAGTGGTCAATTTAGGAAAAATTAAGTTCAAATAGCTGTGTTTATGTGTGTGCCCATGCAAGTGACATGTTAGAGAGAGAGAGAGGATAAGAGAGGAATTAGACAGGTTAGAGGAGTGGGAGAGGGGAGTATTAACAAAGATGGCCTGGATTTTTAAACTTTCAGTGGTTGGTCTAACGTAGAAAGAGCTGAAATCTGCTAGAGTTTCAAGAACAGCTATTTTAACAATTAAGAAGCTTGCCAAATTTCTAATGAATTGGCTGGCTAAATGATGGAGATAAAACCGGCAGGTATACATGATGCAGATTTGCAAATATTTATTAAATAAATATAACTATTAATCCTCAAATACATTAGATACAGACCAGCAGTCCACTTTGCTTTTGGTTGAATGCCATTCAATGCTGACTTTTATATGCTTGAGATAAACATTATTCATGTGCAGAAATCTCTATATATAAAAGCTTAATATGCAGTGTCCCCTAGGGAGTTTGACAGGAAGACTGGGAGTTTGATCGCTAGCTATGACGTGCGCTGATCATCAGGGGGCAGCACTGAATGAAGGAAGGCCGCGGCCGGCAGCCAGAAGGCCCAGATTGGCCCTGATCGCCGGCCAGGTCTAGGTACCCTACCCATGCACGAATTTCATGCACCAGGCCTCTAGTTGACATATAATAGGTTGGAGAGATGTGGTGCTTGAGAATAGACTATGGATCAAAGAATTTTAATTTGTCCAGTGATTAGCACTCAGGTTTTAAGGAATGACAAGTAATTTGTTCAGGATATCATCAGGCACATTATTTTCTGGGCTGATCAATTAGAAAAAGATGAAAACTGAGCCACAACCTAAATTTTAAACTTTGTATTGTATTTAAGATTTACTATTCCTTCTAACCCGAGTCTATATTTTTTGATCAATCTTATGTGTCTGAACACTTTCTTTTCTCGAGATGGTTCTCCTTGGTCTCACGGGTACTTCTCATTGGTCTACAGTACATAGGCAGGAAGGACATGCATCCAGTGCTGTATGCAAATCAGAAAAAAACATGCTCTCTGGACTGACCAATTAGAAAAAGGCAGTACCTCTGGAGAACCATTGAGGAAAAGGCAGTTCCAGGGTGAACCAATTAGAAGAAGATGCCATTCCAAGTCTAGTACATTGGCTCAGTGAGGCATAGCTTGCATTTCAGTCCCGACTTCCACCCCCTTGGTTAGTTGCCTTTGAAGTTTCAGTGTTCAAGAATCAAATGATCATGTTTTGGTGCAAAGTAGTGATTTGTTTCTCCCCCATATTTAGGAAATAAAACTGAAACATTATTGATTTTTTTTTCAATTTTAATTTTCCTCCTAAAATTGACTTGAGATTTTGGTGCCTGCTGCTAATGTTCATGTTCTAATCTAATAAAAGTGGTAGAAGTATTATCAGAAAAGTATGTTTAGTAACTTTGTTTACTATAACAATATTTCATACAGCTGTGTACCATGAACACCATGACTTCCTGCCTTCCACCACCTGATGATATTTGAAAATCTTGCATTAAAATATTCTTTAATGAATAACATCAAACTCAATTTACTAATGGAGCTTTAAAATGAACACTTCCAAAACTTGGGAACACCTACAGAAAGTTAAAATAAATATAAACAAAACATATATCCTAATGTGTGTCAGAGCCTGAATAATGGCTTTTAATTAAAGGAAAGTGGTTGATCTTGAAGTTAAAATATGTTTTTTTGGTATATTTTTATTTTAATTATATTCAAATTATAAAGTTCTTAAATATAACCCAAAATATTAGCCTGGATATGCTTGATTAATTATGTATTCTTTATTGGCATGTTTACTTTTAAAGAACAGTCAATGCTTAATGCTATTTGACAAAGGAGGTAAGAGCATACAATGGAGTCAAGATAGTTTCTTCAATAAATGGTGCTGGGAAATTTGGTCAGATACATGCAAAAAAATTAAACTAGATCACGAACTTACACCATACACAAAAACAAACTCAAAATGGCTAAAGGACTTAAATGTAAGATGGGAAACCATAAAAACCTTACAAGACTCCATAGGCAGCAAAATAGTAGACATATGTCATAGCAATATCTTTACAGACACAGGTCCTAGGGCAATGGAGACTAAGGAGAAAATAAACAAATGGGACTACATCAAAATAAAAAGCTTCTGCACAGCAAAAGAAACCATCAACAAAACAACAAGAAAGCCCACTGCATGGGAGAACATATTTGCCAATGATATTTCCATAAGGGTTTAATCTCCAAAATTTACAGAGAACTCATACAACTTAACAAAAGAAAGATAAACAATCCAATAAAAAAATGGGCAAAGGATCTGTTGTAAATAGACACTTTTTGAAAGAGGACATACAGAAGGCCCAGAGACATATGCAAACATGCTCAAAGTCACTAATCATCTGAGAGATGCAAATCAAAACAACAATGAGATACCATTTCACACCTGTCAGAATGGCTATCATTAACAAATCAACAAACGACAAGTGCTGGCAAGGATGTGGAGAAAAAAGAACCCTCCTGCACTGCTGGTAGGAATGCAAACTGGTGCAGCCACTGTGGAAGACAGTATGGAGTTTCCTCAAAAAACGAAAAATGGAACTCCCATTTGACCCCGTGATCCCACTTCTAGGAATATATCCCCCCCAAAAAACAGAAACACCAATCAGAAAGGATAGATGCACCCCTATGTCCATAGCAACACAATTTATAATAGCTAAGATTTGGAAACATCCTAAGTGCCCATCAGCAGATGAGTGGATTAGAAAACTGTGTTACATCTACACAATGGAATACTATGCTGCTGTAAAAAGGAAGGAATTCTTACCATTTGCAACAGCATGGACAGTGGGCATCCCTGTCTTGTTTCTATAAGCCAGTCAGAGAAAGATAAATATCACATGATCTCACTCATTTGTGGAATATAATGATCAACGTAATTGATGAACAAGAATAGATCCAGAGACAAATGGTAGGGGAGTGGGGGGAGGGGTTAGAGAGCAACCAAAGGACTTTATGCATGCATATTAGCATAACCAATGGACACAGACACTGGGGGCTTGCCTGGGGTAGGAATAGCTGGGGGTGGGGGTCAATTGGGGGAAAAGGAGACATATGTAAAACTTTAGACAATAAAAAAATAAATAAAATAAAAAACAGTTAATGCTAAATAATAATTATCTTGAGCCATTATACATATAGGTATATTCTATTGTTTACCTCATTAAGACAAGTAATAAAGTGAAAGTGCATTATTGTCCAGATGCCAATATTATATTACACCGAACCAATGTTCAAAAACAACATTTAAGACATTTTTTACACCTGCCTGGACAGCAATTCAATTATGTGCACTTAAATCTACAATATTATAAATGCTCATTAGGATGTTTATATGAGCTGATAAATGGGATTTTTCCCTTCACAGTGTAATCTTCAAAATCTAAATTTATGTGGAAATTACATTTCAAGATATGAATAATTAAATATGTGTACATCTAAGATTATTAGGGTGATGTACTAAGCAAGTGAAATAGCTTTAATTTTTGACCTCTAGAAAGTTATGGTCCAACACACTTGTGCCATTTAGTTTTTGGAATGTAAATTGTCTCTGAGTTGGCATTTTTCTTTATTTACTTTGTAACCTAAGTGTTAGAAATGAGATGCATTTTTATTGTAATTTTTACATTAATTTTGATAAATTTCTTTATGACACATTTTAACTTAATGACAGGAATTTTGGTTTACATGTAAAATAATTCCATTCATTTTCTTATGTTAGAATTGAATTTGATTTTATAAACTTCTTTTCTGAGGAAGTATAAGAAATAGCCCAACCAAATCATTTTCATTCAATTCAAAGTGGAAAGTGCTGCAGGTTCAACTTATCCCACTGTATGGGAGAACATATTTGCCAGTGATACATCTAATAAGGGATTAATTTCCAAAATATATAAAGAACTCATACAATTTAACAAAAGGAAGACAATCCAATTAAAAAATGGGCAAAGGACCTAAATAGACAATTCTCCAAGGAGGACATACAGATGGCCAAGAGACATGAAAAAATGTTCAAAGTCACTAATCATCAGAAAGATGCAAATTAAAATGACAATGAGGTATCATCTCACACCAGCCAGAATGGCCACCATCAACAAGTCAACAAATGACAAGTGCTGGTGAGGATGTGGAGAAAAGGAAACCCTCGTGCACTGCTGGTGGGAACGCAGACTGGTGCAGCCAATGTGAAAAACAGTATGGAGTTTCCTCAAGAAATTAAAACTGGAACTGCGCCATTGGACGTGATCCCACTTCTAGGAATATATCCTAAGAAACCAGAAACACCAATCAGAAAGAATATATGCACTCCTATGTTCACAGCAGCGTTATTTACAATAGCTAAGATCTGCAAACAGCTTAAGTGCTCATAAAAAAACTGTGGTATATTTACAAAATGGAACGCACTGCAGCTGTGAAAAAAGGAGGATCTCCTACTCTTTGAGACAGCATGAAGGGACTGGAGAATATTATGCTAAGCGAAATAAGCCAGACAGAGAAAGGCAAATATCACATGATCTAACTTACAGGTGGAAACTAATGAACAAAATAGATCCAGGGACATGGAAGCATGGAACAGACTGACAAATCTCAGAGGGAACGGGGGTTGGGTGGGTGGGAAGAGATTAACCAAAGAACTTATATGCATATATGCATAACCCATAGATAGACAATTATGGGGTGAAGGCCTGGGGGAGGGAGGGAGTGAAGTAAAGAGAGTCAATGGGGAAAAAAGAGGACATCTGTAATATTTCCAACAATAAAGATAAATTTTAAAAGTGGCCTGTTAGAATTCTGTGTTGGGTGGAATAACCAGCAAATACTTATAAGGAGGAAATAATCTCTGTTTATACATCTAATAGTATATGATACTGGATTGAAAGTCTAATCATCATACCAGATATTTAGGTATCAAGTCAACCATCACAAACTCAAAGGGAATTATCAGTGATGTACCTGGTAACTTATAATGTTTTGGAACCTAGTCAGAGAAAATATAGTGTATTCATCAGGGGACAGTCAGGAAAACTGAAGCCATTTGATGTATTCTGGTTTGAAGTTGTTTTAATATGGGAATTGGGGACTTAGAACTACTCAAAAAGCTGGGAATGAAAGTCAGGTTGATTGGCTGCTACGATTCTTAGGAGAGCTATGGTTCTCAAAAATGTACTAGGAATCCACTGTGAATCTCACATTGACCGACAGTTGCCTTCAGAGAATGGACCTTTCCATCTCTTCTCCTTCCAAATCTATCTGAGAGCCTCTCATTGGAGAGCGCTAACTTGGAACCACATAGAGAGGGTTCCTTGAGACATGTATTCCTGGCTTCTTCAGGCAGCTTGGAATGGGGCAATGGTGGTGCTGACTTGACCACAGGCAGTATATTATACAGAAGGACATATCTTTTATATTTAGGTACATATTCAATAATGTTATTCTTATTCCTCAGTTATCCAAATTTTAGAAAATAAACTATTGTCTGGGATAAATAATATTCTTTTTTTCCAGGATAAATGATATTCTAAAATTTTGAATATATAAACCTCTCCCCATATTGAAAAAGTTAAGTGAACAAATTTCTCCACTGTAAATTAAAATGATGAATTTAAAATGATATATCCAAAGCTGTCCTACTCAATAGTTATAGAGATTAAGAAACAGAATTCTATTTACAGGAAATGTAGTTTCCCTTTAGAACACTTCAAATCATGGACAACAATGTTTTTCACTGGGGGCATACTTCCCTAGGATTAGGGATAACAAATCTTGCATGAATAGGGAAGAAAGTAGAGTATAGTTTGAAATAGTCCATAAAGAGTTACCATTACTTTCATTTGGTTGTAGCCAATATATTTAATTCATATTAAAATCACATTAAAGAAGGTTTAATATTTTTATTAATAGGAGGCATGCATTGCAAAGGTCTAGAGACATTGATAAAATAGGTTACACTGCATTAAGTCCTCAAATTGTTTAGAGCCTCTCCTACTTGTTTATGATGAACTCATACCTGCCTCAGAGGATGCAAATAAGTGTCCTCTGGACTCTTATTGGAGCTGTACAGGGAGTTGGGGCTCTACTGTCAGACATATTTATATAGGCTAAGATAAAGTTCCTTTAGGTGTGAAAGGAAGCCTTGTGGCATTTTGTCAAGAGAAGCTCATATTTCTGAGGTCTCAGGGGAATTCACCTATTTTTGCCTGTATCTCTTGGCAGGTTTCTCACTGTTTTATTACAATACTCGCTGGACATAATAGGAACAAAGAGTTTTTTTTCTTGTATTATTTTGTAGTATTTGGGGCCTTAAGACATAATAATTCTGCCTCTTCTCCCCTCACTACTTCTGAGTTCAGATTCAATTAAGAAATAGGACTACATGAGTTAAAAAATGAAAAAATAAAAATATTAGTTTTATTACTGATAAGGTTGTTTTAGGGAATGAAATTTGACATGTGCACAAGAATTGGTCTCCCCTAGTTTTACCAAACATTCAAAGATGAACTAAAACCTATCCTCCTCAGACTATGCCAAAAAATTCAAGAGGAAGGAACACTTCCAAGCTCATTCTATGAAGCCAGCATCACCTAATACCAAAACCAGATAAAGAATAATGAAAAAGAATTACAGGCCAATATCTCTCATGAACATAGATGCCAAAATCCTCAACAAAATTCTAGCAAATCGGAACCAGCAGTACATCAGAAAGATCATACACCATGACCAAGTAGGATTTATCCCGGGGATGCAAGGATGGTACAATATCCACAAATCAATAAACATGATACATCACATAAACAAATTGAGAGATAAAAATCACATAGTCATATCAATTAATGCAGAAAAAGCATTTGACAAAAATCCAACACTCTTTCTTGATAAAAACCCTCAGCAAAATGGCAATTGAGGGATCATACCTCAACGAAACCCTCAGCAAAATGGCAATAGTGGGATCATAACTCAACGTAATAAAAGCCTTATATGACAAACCTACAGCCAACATCATACTCAATGGGAAAAACTAACACCATTTCCCCTAAGAACAGGAACGAGACAGGGATGCCCGCTTTTACCACACCTGTTTGATATAGTACTGGAAGTGCTAGCCATAGCAATTAGACAAGAAGAAGAAATAAAAGGTATCCAAATTGGGAAAGAAGACATAAAACTGTCATTATTTGCAGATGACATGATACTGTACATAGAAAACCCTAAAGACTCCATCAAAAAATTATTAGACTTAATAAAT
>NW_005354010.1:2240909-2247642 GCF_000412655.1 Myotis brandtii
GGGCAATGGGGAGATAAGGACACATATGTAATACCTTAATCACCAAAGAAAAAAAATTGCAAAAAAAAAAATAGAATTGATCTCCCTAAGTCAACATTTCTCAACCTGTGGGTCGCCAACCTGTGGGTCGCAACCCCTTTGGGGGTCGAACGACCTTTTCACAGGGGTCGCCTAAGACCATCGGAAAACACATATGTATAATTTCATGTTGTTTTTGTGATTAATCACTATGCTTTAATTATGTTCAATTTGTAACAATGAAAATACATCCTGCATATCAGATATTTACATTACAATTCATAACAGTAGCAAAATTACAGTTATGAAGTAGCAACGAAAATAATTTTATGGTTGGGGGTCACCACAACATGAAGAACTGTATTAAAGGGTCGCGGCATTAGGAAGGTTGAGAACCACTGCCCTAAATACTTCCCCCACATCTGGAAATTGCAAAAATCATTGACGGAAGCGTTTGAAGCTGGAGAGTACCCACATTTACCCAGTGCTACTGTCTTCTCTCTTCAACCCTGTCTTGGTTTGAGTTTCCATGGAGGATAAAGGTTCTAATACAAGTAGTTTCTCAGGGAGAGAATATAGTAGATGAGTGGGGAATGGATATAGGGAAGGGGAGAGGGCCAATGGTGTGCTGATAAACCAGCTATCCTGGTGGGAGACTGTCTTATTCCACAAGGAAAATCTGGGAAAGGATATAAAACACATGCCTCATCATTCTCCTTCCCACAAGGTAAGGAAGCTGTGGTGTTTAGTCATGGGAACATTCTCTGAGGGAGTGTTCATTCTCAGGCTTCTCTGTGAGTGCCTGGGCACAGAGAGGGGCCTTTCGTGGTTTGGACAAAGATCCCTCAGGTTCAGAGATGGAGACACTGGAAGCTGGAAGCCAACCACAGCACACTGATAAGGCAGGATGAAAAGGATATATGTGAAGTACTGATGATGTCTCCCATAATGAGTTCAGAGAAAGAATGGTCTCCACACCTGTTTCTAGAAGATAGACTGTAGGTTCAAGGTTGACCTAATGCTTTTTTTCAAACCTCACCTGAGGACATGTACGTTGGCTTTTAGAGAGAGGAAGGAAGAGAGACACATTGATCGGTTACTTCTCATTTGCATCCCAACTGGGGACCGAACCTGCAATCTAGGTATATGCCCTGACCGGGAATCGAACCCGCGAATTGTTGGTGTATGGGAGGATGATTCAACCAACTGAGACACACCGGCCAGGGCTCACACAATGCTTTGTGCAGAGGGGAACTGAAACAGAGGATCATGAAAACTTTTTTTTTTTTGCATGTAGGCAGATCCCAAGAGACAGAGAAAAGAAGGGGCTAGAGTTGACCACTTAAATCATTCCTTCTTCATTGAGAACCTGGGAGGGGGCAGAGAGAAGAACCGGAGTTACCTTTCCAGACTGTTGCCTCCAGGAGAAAGGAGCAGAGGTTTTCTATGCCATGAGTCAATATAGGAACAAGGGGAGAGGAAGCAAATGGTACTAAAGTGATAATACTTTAAAAATTACTTTTTTTTTTAAAATTACTTGTTTTTATTTATTAATGAGAGAGAGAGAGAGAGAGAGAGAGAGAGGGAGAGAGAGAGAGAGACTTCCTTTGAAGAATGTGACCAGGCAGTTCAATGGGTCACTTTTGCTCTCATCTTTTTGGTTAGAATATAGTCACATGACCATACTTAAATTGCAATGGAGGCTGGGAATTATATTTTCTATCTGGGTACCCATGAGCCCTTTCAAAACTGTGGTGGGGTGGGGTTTTATTATTAAAAGGAAGAATAAAATAGAAGAGTAACTATTGGGGACAATTAGAAAGAGCATGCTAAGACAGTCATAAAGATTTTGATAATCTCATAGACATTTATATGTCCTAAATTAAAATGTATATTTTATTGTGACCTGGAATTCTGGCCACTACATTTATTTTTAGGTCTCTTTACTATGATATAGCTGAAGGTAAGTTTCAATTTTAACTGAACTCGATTATGAGTACTGGGTTTATCTTGTTTCAACCTATGAAAATAGTTTTAAGATTTTTCTACCTATATATACTACAGATTTTACTGTTCATTTTTACAGTTACCATGAGGCTTTCCTTATTCTATCTTTACTTACATGCATTCTAATGCTTACATTTACTTTCTGATAATTTTCATTTTTTTGCCATCTAATATTGATTTGAATGTAGTGTGGCAAAGGGTAAGTAAATAGTTTGATATCTTCAAAAAAAACCCCAAACCCACACAACTTAAATAATGGTCTAAACTCAGGTCAGTATAAATATCTTAGGATCATCCTTAAACCGGAGACCCCCAGAAACCTGGGTTGACTCTTGGATCACCCTTCATCCTTTGGACCAACGGTAACCTGAATTAGTATTAGGCCATCTTTTCTAGACAAAAAAATTTGGTATTTGTTTGTTTGTTGAATAATGTGAATAATAGCCTATGTAAACTAAGTATAGAAAAGAATTATAGAAATTTCATACATTATTATAAAAGATTTCTCCTTCCTTTAAAGAGCATAAAAGATGAGAAGCAACAAGCACAGCCTGGAATAATAGAATCTCAATAAGTAGTAGCCACAGTTAATTACCTTTTATGTTGGTCACTAGGACAAAGAAGTAATCAGCTTTCCACCAATATCTAGTAAAACATCCCATAGCTTTCTGCAGTCATTCTTTATTGTAATAGGAATCAAATTTACTGTTACAATGTAGAAAAGAGAGTTCAATTTGAAAATGCAAGAAAAGCTGGTTTGAGAAATACTCTCTTTACATAAACTTAGCATACAAAAAGATCCAATAGTTACAGAACACCTCCCCAGATTTTATTTTACTTGTGAAATATCCCAGGGGACTCAGCAAGTTTTTAGGGAAACTTAGAGATGTGAGAGTTCAAAAGACCTAGATGGAGAATATTTTTTATCCATTTGTTTCTCTGGAATATATCCAGTGGTAATAGATTGGGATATTCCAGAACCCCTCGCCCCCGAACTGGACACCAACATGTGATAGAAGCAGCATATGATATCTATCCCCGATGGACTGATATAGAAATAATTCGAATTATTTGGCAATGCTATGCCAGTTTTACTCTTTAGAAAAAAAAAAGAATTCTATTCTTTTCATCCTTCTTCTCCTAAGTCATTTGTCATTAAATTCATAAACACTTAGTATTTCCTCTTTCTTTACTTCCCAAACTTTATTTAGATTCCAGTTAATCATAGTAATTCTTTTAAGCTATGACATGATTCTTTTGGCACATTGAGGCCATCACTATTTAACTTGCTGTTTCCTTTACTTAAATAGAATTTACTTGTTTTAACTTCCCTTTCTACCTTATCTAAAATTGACCGATGTTTCCCAAACGGGTTCCAGATATTGGATGCACATTTTGGCATCTCAAAATGTCTCATGAATATTAGAAAACTATAGCAGTGAGGAAGTTATTGACTACAATTTCTTTTTTTTTTTTGATAACTGAGGCGTTAATTTTCTTCAAAATCAATTTCTTCAATTTATTCTCAACAAAACAAGTCTGCATCTATTTGTTTATAAGATAGTTTGAAATCCTATGGAGTAGAAGCATTTTTAATATTTTGATAGTAAAATGGAGCTTCTACATATATATTTTAAAATTTTATGTCAATTTTCCTATAGAAATGGAAATAAGCTGAAATAACTTTAATTCATTTACCTACCAAGAGTGAGAGTGGGTAATTTTACTTTCCCAAACTCCTCAGTTCACAGATATGATGACATGTTAACATGTACTAATGTTGAGTGGTGAGTACATGGGGTTTGTTATTTATTCTTTGTAACAGTTTGTGCTATTTTTGTGCATAGCATTGTTTCCCCAAATAAGATAAAATAAAACAACAGCCCTAAATCTTTTTATTTTTCTGGGAAAGTAGGGAGCTGGTTTATATTTGCCCATTTTGTTAGGTTAGATTGTGGTGGCTGATAACAAGGTTGTATATTAGCGTAGATGAGAAGTGAATAAGGGTGAATTTAATGTTCAATTAATGGTTATAGAAACAAGCAATGAATTAGGGTGTGATTTAAGCAGAGTGCTTTCTGTTCAAAAAATTATTTGATGATAATGAATTAATTGTCTAGAAAAGGCATACTATTTCCCATGTACATATGGCCCTCCCTACCAAAACACATCTTACCACCTAGATTTCAGTGGTTGCCCTTTTAACAGGCTGCTTCTGCAAGTACATATTTGCCCTATGTCTAGTTTATATTTTCCAAACAGCACGTTAAGTAGGATTCCAATAATACGAACTAAAGGAACGTGAGTTTTCCTTAATGGTTTAGATGCTGCTGTTGAAAAGATAAGGTGGAACTAATGTAAGCTGTGAAGAGTGGTATTAAACTACTGTTTCTCTTTAAGTCCCCCCCCCCCAACCCTTATGTATTTTTTTAAGGTTTACTTATTATAATTGTTCATTTTTCTTTTCCAAATTCACTTTTAACAGAAAGGTCTGTTAGATGGCTCCTAGAGCCACCAGCAAGCCTCCTCACGCTGGGCAGAGGAGGGAGAGGGTCCGAGGCTGGGGCCGGTGCGGGCGGTTGGGGGACTTCAGGAGGGGAACTAGCGGACAGACTGCAGTGACACTGCCCTCCCTGGGCGGGTGGAAGCATCTCACTGGTGACGGGCCTGAAAGCACGTGGCTACGTCATGGAAAGCCAGTCTTTTCAATGCAAACTTCAACTCCTCCTCCTCCTCCCTCTAATGCCAGTAACTCACAGCCGAGACTGGGCGAGGAATCCGGAGGGGAGGTTTTCCTCATGCTCACCGCGGTGGGGAACTGGGCGAGTGAGAAGAAGGAGGAAGGGGATCTGTGGCGCTCTCTACCTGCTGCCGGCCTGACCAGGGGAGGGGGCACCTAGATTTGCATCTTTTCTTCGTGGTGATTTGAGAACTGCAGGTTCAATCCGATCCCACTGGGCACTGGCGATTGATTATAAAAACAAAAAAAATCGACACTGGGAGGCTGTGTCTTCGGCTGTCAGACTCAATCTCGGAGGTGGTATTGGTGTGTGAGTGTGTGTACCGGTGGTTTTTTTTTCCTTTTTTCTTTCTTTTTCCTTTCTTTCTCTCTCTCCTTTGGTTCCCCCCCTTCTCTCCTAGGGACTACACAATGGCAGTCCTCTCTCACTGAGATGAATCCTGCTTCGCCTTCTGCAGACCCACCCATCCTCATAGCGATCAAGTAAAGGCTATGGTTTTCTCTTTGGCGATCTTTTGTGCATTACTGTTCTCCCTGATTAGTTCTGAGCTCAGTTGGGATTTCTTTGCTTTTTTGTTTGGCTTCATGCTGAAAAAGGACTTTTCCCCCAACCCTTTGGTAATAACCCAGTGGTGATCCGGAGAGATAAATCATTCATCCTGGCCGAAAAAAAACAATCACTGAGAAGTCTCAAAGAAATATACCACGTGAGGGGAAAAAACTGGGAGAAGATTCGGAATATTATCGTTTTTCCTATGGTAAAACCGGTGCCCCTCTTCAGAAGAACTGATTTCAAATTATTATTATGCAACCACAAGGATCTCTTCTTTCTCAGGGTGTCTAAGCTGCTGGATTGCTTTTCGCCCAAATCAATGTGGTTTCTTTGGAACATTTTCAGCAAAGGAACGCATATGCTGCAGTGTCTTTGTGGCAAGAGTCTTAAGAAAAACAAGAACCCAACTGGTAAGCAAAACATGCATCGTGTTATGCTTTTCCTCATAATAACCTGTCTGTTGCTCACGGTTAGATCTGCAGTTCTGCTATGCAGGAAGGCAAGGGAGACAGAGAAGGAACCAGGACAGTGTTGCATGTAGAGGTGTTGCATGGATAAACAAGTAACAGCTGGATCGGTCGGTGAGCCAGAACACCATTATCAGCTTCTCTTGGCTGTGTGACACCATCCATCAGGAGGAGGGAGGAGGAAACTTTTTTTAAAAAATGTATTTGGTTGCCGATGTTTGGTGGAATGGAAGGGGTTTGGCTCAAGGTTCTGCCCGAGGCAGATGAAGCTTCCGTAGTTGCCAGGAAAAAAGAACCGCGAGCTCTCCTTACTTCTGCTGCAGGTTCAGGGACGTAGCTCCGTGCCCGGAACCTGCTCTAGACTTTCTGATTAGCTTGCACAATATTCGCCACCCCATCACCTCTACTCAAAGTAAAAGATGCCCCCTCCCTCACGCCCCGCTCCTCCGTCAGCCCCCGCCTCCCTCCCCCTCCTGCTCCCGGTGCCGGAGTATTAACTCATTCCCGGGTCTGCCTCCCGCACCTCCTGCTACTGGGAATACTTGAGCAGGGCTTCTATGGCTGGGGGGGACTCCAGACCGAGAAGACTAGCTCGGTCCCCCCTAATGTATGTAATTAAACCCCCCTTTACAAAGCAGAATCACAGCCCTACGTCGGGGTCCCCTGGGTGGGAGCCGGGCGGCCTCGAGTCCCCGTTTCAGCCTCCGGTGATCTTGCGCCCCCATTCCAAAGGGCTCCAACTGGGAAACTTGCAGTACATTACATAAGAAATGCAAATGCAGGTGATTCGAGGAGTTGGGTACCCGGGTTCGCTGTCTGGTATTTCTGTCTGAGGTGTTTCGGGGAGGCCGCGGAGCTGCGGGAGAGCAGCCCAGGGAGGCCAGGCCGGAGGGCTGCGTGGTGGAGGCGGCGGCACACTGGCGAGAAGCTTGGGCACAGAGGGGCTGG
>NW_005354010.1:2248301-2253754 GCF_000412655.1 Myotis brandtii
CAGCGACAGCCGGGGCGGGGGGAGGGGGGGCGCCCTGGAGGCTCCTGACGCTGGCACTGCGGTGTAGTAGATCATGGCTCCCCATAGCCGCCCTGACAACCCCAGCCGCTGGGCAGCAAGTGGCTGCTGCCTCCCGGCCCCCGGAGCTTGGCAAAAGCCTTGGAGCTGGGGCGGCGCGCTCTGAGGGGTGCTGCGCCTGCGGGTGCGGGGTGTGAGCGGAGGGAGAGGAGGAGGTGTGGGTCGGCGGGGTGGAGGCGGTGGGTGTGGAGGCTGAGCACCGGGTGAAGTCCCCGCTGCTGCTGCAGATGAGAAACGGCGAGTTGTTAGACGGTCCAAAAGGGCAGATAGCTGCTCGGTGCAGCGGAGGACGCTGGGCAGCTGCCCCCAGCTAGGAAGTTTGGGTGGCTGGTGAGGCTCTGGGAGTAGCCGCTGGCCCGCGGGCGCGGTGCTGCAGTGGGCTCTGTGCCTCTGTCCTGAGATCCTCTTCCCAGTGCTGCTTCAGCTCTAACCTGTATCTCTCCGTGCCGTCGGTTCCTGCCTCCTCCGAGTCCTCCCTCCCCTGCCCTTTACCCTTCTCTTTCAACTCCGCGTTTAGCAGCTCGGAAGTGAGACCAGCATCCAGGGCATCACCCAAGCAGAGAGCAGTGTTGTCCCTTTACCATCCGCATTTCCAATTCAGCGGCGAGGTGTACCCCGACCCCAGCATCCAGTCCAACACTTGTTGATGCCTTGATCGGTCCTAGATTCCAAACACTATCTCACAAGTGAATGTGAACACGCTTTTTACAAGACTTCCCAAAGTGGGACAAGCCAAGGGCTTGGAGAGGAGGGGTTACTCCTTCACACAGTAAAAATAGTGGTTTTTGAAGACGTCTTGTGTCCTCTGAAAAGATTTAGAGAAAGGAATATTGTAAAAGTGTTGTTTTTTTTTAAGACTCAGCCATTTGTCTAGGGACCTTGAACTCTGTCCCTAGACAGTATTGAAGAGTGGGAAATAATTCAGCACCAACTCGTAAGTTTCCTTACTGGCCTTTATATATGGTAAAGTTTCACTGGAAACACTAATTTCCCCCAACACAAGATGCAAGATCTTTTCATTACACCTCCCTCACCTCCCCCATTTTCATCTCTCTGGGATAAAGTAGATACCCTTTTATTCTTCCAAAGTGGTTTGGAAGGTGTCAAACAAATGACAAATTATTTTTAGAGCAATTTATTTTGAACCTTATGAATGCTAAAGCACTTGTGTGTGATTTGATGGGTTAACTCAAAGTGTGATAACAACATCACCAACTACTCTAGTTTAGTCTTGGATTGATAAGGGTTAACTTTCCGACCTGGAAGTTGGAGCCTTTTGTAAATTATTTTAATAATAGAACTTTAATGTGTCACACTACCAATCCCACCTTCTAAAAGTTTTTGTTATTTGAGCTGGAATAAACTCATGCCTAGTCATTCCCTTTCAGTATTGTAGTTGGCGAGTTCCATTCTCTTTCTGCTATTAACATTAAGCCTAAAATCATTTGCAGGTTTTTGATCCCAAGATAGCAGTATAACTAAGAAGTTAATTGGGTAATTAAAATAAAGCAAAGACTAAAATCCTCTTGACTGTTAAAACCAAAAAGAACAGATTGACTACTACCTATTATGTTATCTTAAATCTAAAATGAAGACAATTAACTGTATTCAAACTAAGAAGCTTGGCAGAATACCACAAAATACCAGTACTAGGATCATAAATTTGGTGCAGACTTCTTATGAGATTAATTTTCCTTCCTAATCTTTGCAAATTATAAAATAATTTGCCAATTCTTCCCAATTCTTTAAATTGTCAACAAGTGTAGGTACTGGGAGGAATTTCAGAGTTCTGCTATATAATCAGGCTGGTGTGAAAATAAACAGATAATAGAGCCATGAACTTAAGGGCAAAGGTATTCATTTACCCAAGTTATTAATTAGTATTTAAATAAGAGGTGTTAATGAAATATTTTTTTTGTAGTAGTTTTTACGTAAAACATGAAGAATATGTGCTTTTAAAAATAAATGGTAATAGCTTAGAAATCCTGGATATATATTTACTATCTTAATAAAAATAAACAAAAATCTCACAATACAACTATTATCCGAGAACACACACACACACACACACACACACACACACACACACACACACACAATTTAAATGTCCTACTTTCCCTTACTTTCCTAGCACAGCAATTGTTAAATGTTTAGACAAAATGTTACCTGCTTCAGTTTTCACTGTATGTCATGCAAGATGACTGTATTGTGGGCAAAGCATTACATAGGAATGATAAGTCCAAGGCACTTGTTTTGCCTAGTGGAGGGCTTGATATGTCTCTTTAAACCAGTAATGATAATTTAGACTAGCCAGGACAGACCAGTTTGAGAAATAATCTAGGTCATTGAACTTTGACCCTGCTAAGGAAAGAAATGTGGTTGGAAAAAAAGTCCACAATAAAGATAAATACTAAGGTCATGTCATGAATATCTTTTCAGACACATACTATACAACAAGCACAGGAAGCCACAGACCCTTGAATACAGACAGCCACTCAACCATACATATGAGTCCCCCAAACTTCCATGGAATGATAGGATCTTAGAAAGCACAGATTTTTAGATGAATTGTAATTGAAGTTAATTTTTATTGAGTGCAAGGGGGGCAGGAAGCAGATGCCCTAGATCTACTTTTGCAGAGCATATTTAGAAAATCCCACACACTCGAGGCCCCGAGTGTGTCCTTTTCTGAACTCAGTTTCCCTCTCTACCCTGTAACTTGGAGATGAAACAAGTAGGGCTTCGTAGAATTTATTGGCATTTTCTATTTCCTCTTGTTTTGGTGTCTTTCAGCTCTGCTTTTGCCTTTCCCTAAGCTGTTTTAGGTGGCAAAACACCTGGAATGGCACTGTTACTCATTTCAATATACATGGTTCTTTTAAAGCTACTTCCTTCACATCGAGGGCTGTCTTGGCATTTAGAAATAAGAAGATAGGGAGAGAGGGAGGAAAAAAGAGTAAGCATTTTTTACTCCTCCTTCTGAGCCTGCCGACTCATCCTCTAGAGCTGGGCGAGCCACAAATGGGCCACAAATCTGAATTTCTAAACACTGAGCCTATATCAGATGGAGACATTAAACTCAGACTGCATAACTGGAACACCATACAGGTGAAGGGTTCTTCTCCTTCTCACATGCTTGTCTTTAGAGTGAGGTTTCGTGTAGGATGAGTTGGGTTGAACTCCATCCAGGAAGTTTGAGTTACTGAAGTCGCAAAATGGGTTTTGCAGAGCAGTGTCACTTCATGAACTCAGGTATGGCATTTTAGATAGGCTTCACTGTATTGACTGATTGGGAGAGTGGATTTTTCTTATTTGAAATTTATATCCAAGTTAACGAGTGTGAAATCCAATGCATGATCATCTAAACTTTAAACTTGGCTTTAAAGATGAAGATGACTTTGGCTGACCCCATTCCAGCCTCTTCTCACTTTAGACTCCATCCATAACTGATAACATCTTTTTTTTTTCAAATGATGCATTGCTTTGAGAAGGTACTAAAGCTAATTCTATACCATATTTCGCTTTGCCTACCGGGAATCATTCTTTTAAAAATGTTCAAAACCAGTCTTCCATGTTTTAGCAACACAAACATTGGGGACTTTTGTGAAGTGTTGTTATACATATGGTAGCAAGAATAACAACCAAAGTTTTCACTCCTTTGTACATTTTGGCATCATAACTCATTCCATTGACTCATAAGCTTTCTATAAATACTGTGTAGATGTCTCAAAATGGAAGCATTTATTCAAAATACTTTCCTATGCCTTAAGCGGAAACAGTTGGGATGTTTGAATGGTATATTTGAAACATTACATTGCGCCTGTATTATTAATAACACCGTCGAGCCCAAGTTAGTACCATCTCCAGGAGGGGCTGTGGGCCAGGGAAATTCCTACTGACACATCTACCTGCCCAGTTCCATAGTCTGAGTGACGTTTCTTAGGGTTTCAGTTTGTGATGTTTCTTAGGGTTTCAGTTTGTGATGTTTCTTAGGGTTTCATACTATATTTAGTTATGAGTTGAACCTGAGCACTGAAGGGCAGGGAGCTTTCTGAGGGAGTCTTTTCAGTTCCACCATTTGCCTCAAAAGACATGCTAGTTTATTTTCTGCTTTTTAAGGACCAAGTCTGTCTTGATGGGTTTTTTTTTGTGTGTGTGTATATTTCTCTCGATGCCACAAACTAACTTTCTGCTTTGGTCAGAATGTAGAAGGTAGAATGATGAAGGCCAGGGAAGTTGAAAGGAAGAATTCTTAGGGCCTTCCTAAACATAAAGGCAAAAAGAGGTACAATGCAGACACGTTTTATAGGGAACACATCAGTTCTCATTTATTTAATCTACTAACAACGTCTCAGAAAGTCACCCAGCAATTGTTGGGCACTATTGCCTTTATCACTGTCCCCTGACAAAAGCTCTGGTTATGACAACCCAGCAGGTTTTTAATGCATTTTTATTAACGGAATCAACAGTGAAAAATCGGGTTCTCTGAGAAAGTGAACTTCTCCCCTTCTGGCACCCCCGGCCTTTAAACAGAAGGGGCACCATTCGTGTCCCTCTGCCAGAGGAGCAAGCAGGCATTTTCTTTTCTAGTCTCTGCTTTTCTTCTCCTTAAAAAGGAAGACGTTCCACAGAAACGGTAGTGTTCCTCCTTCCTTTTACGAGCTCTTCTCTGAAGATGGCACCCGGGCCCTTCCTGGGGCATGTTCTTGTTCTCGAGGGTCTGCACCTCGAGGCTGCTGGTCCCAGGAGTCTGGAAGGGAGGTGCCCGCCCCCCGCGGCAGCTCGTGCTGTTGTGAGCAGCCATCCTCGAACTTGGAGTTGCCTGCACGTCCCACCACCACACTCAGCTCTTCAGCGGGCTCCTGCCCGGAGCCACCGTCAAAGGCGAGGGCGCTGGGCCTGTGGCCTCAGGCCAGGACACCGGAGCCTGCAGGACGAGGCCCGGCGGAAGCGCGGCTTGGAGCAGAGCCCCGCTCCCAGAGCCTCTGTGATCATTTGTTCTCTGCAAGCCCGGAGCCGGCCGCCTCTGCGGCGCGGATCTCCTTCCAGCAGCCGGGCCCCTCGGCGGTCTGACCCACGCCGGTTCCGAATCGGCCTCACTGAGCCCAGAGAGGAGGGGTAGGAAGGCGGGGCGCGGTCTTCCTTCGGGTGTGACCCGCGGCCAGGATCCCCGGGACCGGCCACGGCGCTCGCTCCTCGCCTCTGAGTGCGGGGGGCTCCCCTGCGCAATGCGACAGAAGTGGCCCGCCCGAGCCGCCGTAGCGCGGGAAGTTTGTGTTGCCACAGAGATGACCTCTGACCTTGAGGGTCCTCTGGGCGCGAGAGAGCTTAGCCGCCAGCACTGCTGTTGCTATGGAGACCACGTGGCGGGCCCT
>NW_005354010.1:2253847-2289505 GCF_000412655.1 Myotis brandtii
CCACGCGCCCGCCCTCCTGTCCGCTCTGGGACCGAGAGGAGACGGGCGTGGGCTGGGCTGCGGGAAGGCTCTGTCCTCACCGCGCTCAGGACAGAGGGGGTGAGCAGGTTCGCTCACAGTTTCCCCACGAGTCCCTGGAAGACCCGGGCTGGCTGCTGACTTCTGTGGGCTTCCGTCCAGTGGCTTTCATTACAATGATCCGAGGTGGGCCCCGCCTCTCGTGTTCAAGGCTTCTGTAACTTGCCACCCAGTTTGGGCTGGAAGTGAACTCCCCGCTTCGCTGTGTCTCTCCCGGACTTTGTTGAGTATCAATAAGTTGCATTCCAAAATCAGAGACTGTCAGAGATGGAGGACTACCTCCCGGCTCATGCATGACCTGCTCCTTGTAGAGGCGTGTCGACTCATTCACAGTGGAGTGAGTGACTGTCCCAAGAGCTGATTCTGAATTGTAGACACAAACACAGCGGCTTTGAACCTTGGAAGAAGAAGCAGGTGGTATTTTACAGGTGACACCACCAAGAGTTCTTCATGCAGTTTAGAGAGTTGAGCAATTGGTGCTGAAACAGATGGCATTCCTTTCGATCCATTCTATCCCCCAGATCTTTTCCTATCTTTAAAATGTTGTGGGGGAGGAGTTTACACTATCTTGTATTTCCTTCTATCATCTTTGGGCTGGTGGGGGGGATCACAAGAATTTTAAGTCTAAACACAACAACAACTTCATTGTAAATTTAGAATTGGAAAAAACTATTTTGAGGGCACAAAGGTGCAAAACTCACTAGTTTATTAAAGAACAGCTGGATCCAAATTGTGTTTCTGGCAGATGGAACCAATTAAGGTTACCTGCACAGGCAGCTTTCAACTTTTAAAAGATTTTTTTTTCCCATTGGCCTAGTTTCCAAATAGCCTTTCCTTCTGATAAGAATTACCTCTCTGAAGTTTGTAGTATTTCAAAGAGATGGCCCTCAGTATTTAGAAAAGACTGGGCAGACATTTACATCACAAAGGCACTGGGAAAGAATGCAAGTTCCTCCCAGAAGGACTTTTGTTTCCAGAATCCAGATTTTGACAACACTTACAAATGTTTATAGATGAATAGGGAGGTGTTGAAATTGCTAAAAAAGGATAGATAGGGTTTGGATTGCTTCTAGAGCTGCAGTTCTGTTCATGTAGGGACTAGATTTTTAACACAACGTATTTTTAATTCCTCAAAGAATTGGGTTGCAACCTATATTACATCGAAGGACTGACCATCCATTCAACTCTATTATCTTCTATTTGCTTCTTTAGATCAGAAAGAAGGTCTTCCACTAAGATGGACATAAAAAGATTCCTGTGTTCTAGATTTCTCCCCCTCTGTGTACATAGTTTTATTTAGCTCAGGGGAGAAGGCCTAAAAAATGTTCCCATCAGGCTCTGAATATCAGCTCCCAATCTGGTCAACTTCTAACCACAGAACTACTTAAAAAAGGTCCTTCTAAATATCTTGTCAGGTTTCAGTTGGGAGAAACTGTAAGTATTTGTGGCATTACTGAACAACTCGCTGGATGCAAGAGGTTTCCCCAAAGAAGGTGCAAAAGATTCCACCCTCCCAAGATCGAGAGGCACTCCCAAAGACAGCCAAAAGGAAGACTTAGACAATATCCCTGAGGTCTGGCAATAGTCACTAGGACACTAGCCCAAAATGGAGTGCAACTCATATTTCTGTCCAGCCATATCTATCTGCAAATGGATTGAAGCCCACACTTCTTTCTGGTCATATTTTGGGGGCCACCAACCTGACTGTTGCCTAACCAAGTTCTCAGGACACAAAAGGAGACAAAGAAGAAGGCATTAGCTGTCCCTGGAAAAGAAAGGATGGATAACCAACAGGACTTGGAAAATAAGGGACAACATAAAATTCGACCTTCCTCTCTCGATTGGGCACTCAGGACAGGCAGAGATCCAGGAGAACTGACCCTGGTAAGAATTCTCAGCCTTTGCTCACTTCTGCCAGTTTTTTCAGGATCCCATTTACAGGCTCTGGGATGAGTGGTGTTTAAAGTAGAGAGTTGAGTAAGGTTTTGCATTAATTGTAGTTTTAGTTTCCCCTTGGCTGTTTGGATTGCGGTTTACCGGAGAATCCCACAGTCTTGTCAATCCTGAGAGGGGCCTATGTGGGGGCACTCCTTTGAGGGTACATATTGGGGCATCTGTAAGGCCACTAACTTGGTAGACTTTGGTTTACGGTCTTCTTGTCTCTTTAGAGTGGAAAGGCAGTTCAGATAGAGGATGAATAGACTCTGTGAGTCCTGAGGTAAAGGATAGAGGGGAGTAGTAGGAGTCACATCAGTTTTACAGTCTTTGTTTTAGGTACCTCTTATGTCCTTAATTTTTCTTTAGCCTTTTGCAATAAATCTTTCAGTGAAGCTATTTTGGCATCTCTAAGCTTTCTGGAGGCTTTTATGACCATAAAAAAAAAAGGTATCCTATTCTGTTTGTTTGACTTGGGAATCCTTACTTTTAAGTGCACTTATTAAATGATCTTGTCTAATTGTAATTCTAGGTTGGCGTAGTAAGATTTTGCCATTTTTGTAGACAGATACAGCTTCTAGGATCACAGTTCTCAGACATAAACTAAACAGGTAATTCTTTTAATTCTTGAAACTTAAGGATACTGTTTTATTAAACTAAGCCTTGGGTCTGTCAGAGCGAAATTAATACCTATGAGTGCGAAATTGCTGGGTTGGGGATTTTGTAGTGTTTTACAGCAAACTGCTTTCATGACCAACTTATTAGTCTTAGAGTTAGGTGGTGAGCGTTCTGACAGTTTTTAAGTCTCAACCTTGTGCCCACCAATTCTGTGACATTGGCTTCTGAGATTTTTATTAACAACGGATCTGTTCCTTTCATGAGAAGACTTCCTTATAGTGGGAGATGCCCTTTTGGCTTTTAATAATCCAACTTGTATCTACTTAGATTTTGATGATGAAACTCAGGAAAGTCTGAGTTTCTTGTCTTACTTTATTTCCCTAAGTGCCCCAGCTGTTTATGCGGTGGGCTAGCCTGGAGACTTTGTGAGTCCCCTAACAGCTGCCATCTAGCTATTTTTTTTTTTTAGATTTAGGAATACCCATTATTGTCCCTTGAAATAATCCTCCGTAATTCAACCAGACTGAATTTCTGGCTGCCTGTGCTCAATTCTTGAGGCTTGTAAGGACCTCTCAAAGGTGTTTACCTTATAGATGAAATTGGCCACAAATCCAAATGTTGTAAGTAGCTCACTACGTCTCACCATGCAAATCTGGAGTCTCTCACACCCCAGTTTTTCACCTGGAAGAATTAAGACATACAAACTTGAAGGGCTCAGAGCCCAAAATAAGCAGAGCTGAATCTAAGAGGGCCCAAAGAGCCAGCCAACTAAAAGGCCTCAGTGGTACCTTCATCTGCCAGGCCAGTGGGGTGGTTTACATTCTGTGGGTTCATCAGGTATGAGCTAACTTTTCAGTAGTCAAGAACAGATCATGGCCAGGCTTACCCTAGAATTCATTATGGCTACAGTGTGGAACATTGCTTTGAGTGGGACAAGATTGCTGGTAGAAAGGTCACAGAGGAAGCAAAGTAGAAGTGGTCAAATCCAAACTAAAGTGGTGACAGGGGTTGGAGAGGAATGGGAGTCCAAATGTCTCAGTGGTTAGTTTGAATTTGGGAAGGAAGGAAAGAACCGGTGGTTCTGATCACAGGTTTTTTTATTTGGACAACTCCTGTTGATCCTGATTCTCTGACCATTTGCCAATAGAATATCTCCATCTCCTTGAAACATGGACTACAAATTTGGCTCTCTCCAGACTGCTCATATTTAAGGGGTTGTGGTAGGTTTTAATAGGAAATAGAAAACTTGAACAAGTTTCTTTTTTCTAGATCAAGATTTAAATAGGCAGCTCTAGGAGAGTTGCTCTGGGGCAAAAAATTCATGTTCTTGACTTCAAACCTGGAAGTACTTAGGAAAGGAAAATATGCTTTATAATAAAGTCTAAAAGTTCTTTTTATGATAATATACAATTCTTTGTCAATAGCATGTTTTTGTGCAGAATACTTTGTTCAGTTTGAGAATTCAAGTAGTGCACTTGAAAGCCAAGTTTTAAGATTAACTATTCATGTCTGGGAAGAAAAGAAAAGAAAAGGAAGTGTGACTTTATTGAATTTACATGTTTAAGTGTGTGCACCTGCTTTTTAGATAGAAATGAATGTAGTTGTAATTAAAATGCCTTTTTCCCATATAACATTTTGTTGTCTGCACAGTTATAGTGGATCCCTGAAGTGTGTGGTTCCCTCTTCTGTAATGCTGCCTCTTAGATAAAGTATAGTTTGGGAGGGATCATAATCTCTATTCTTTCCAATTCCTGTGTGGGGCACATGCTATACTATTGTGCTTTAAAAAAGAAGAAAAATGAAAATAAGGGTTAAAGACTAAAACAATTGTAGGGTTTAGTTTTTTTTAAACAGCCACTTATTTCAAAGTCTGAAACTCATCTTCTTTGACTGTGTTACTGTTGTACACCAGGTGTTGTAATTCTTAAGCAAAGAAAGGACTTTGCTCGGTTGCCCAAGTCAGTTTCGCTTTGCCTCAACATTTTCTAGTGGGGCAGATTGAAACCGTGACCCAATATGCTTGTTCCTCCTTTATTATACAATGACTTGACTCGTTTCCTAGGAATTTATATTTTTATTAATGTAATTATTTTTTCTTTTACATTTAAATCGTTTACTGACATGCAAATTAAGTGACATAAAATTCCTCATATGTCAGACATATAATAATGGATACAAAATATTGGAAATACTAGATGCTAGAAATATTTTAATGATGCAGTAGCAAAAAAATGAGAAAGGATAGAAATTTTGCATCATTATTGCATCTCTAAGTATATTCCTTTTAACATCTTGGGAATAATTTTAGAGAACACAGTGCTGATGTGATTCTGGTCCATCTGTGGTACACATGCCTTTTTATGGGGATGTTAACCAGGGGCATACATGCTAAAGATAGAGTGTTGTCTGATTGTCAGAGCCATGAAGTCTGGTCAACTCTGTTCTGACCTCTTGCCTTTTGCTTTAGCCAAGAACTTTTCCATCACTGAGAATTCACCCCTTTGTCCTGCTCTCCTTGTTTTTGAACTGTCACACTCCAGATTTTGTCCTTTCACATATTTCCTTTATTTGTGTGTTCCAAAAGTTTTGTCATCAATTTACTCTTCAGAGATTAGAATTCAAATGGATTTTCAACTTTCAAATGCATTACATTAGGGAAAAAGGCAAAAAGAAATGCTAACAGTATAGTTATCAGAAAGTAAATGAGACGCATCTGTCTGAACTTGAGACTTTTACCCAGAGCAGCATTTATTCGACTTCATTTATTTCTTCCTGTGCTTCAAATAACATGTAAAAAACTGTGATGTGAATCTATTGCTTTTTTTGGAT
Organism: Myotis brandtii; assembly: GCF_000412655.1. Classification (NCBI taxonomy): domain Eukaryota; kingdom Metazoa; phylum Chordata; class Mammalia; order Chiroptera; family Vespertilionidae; genus Myotis; species Myotis brandtii. The sequence continues at coordinate 2,259,308 of NW_005354010.1, forward strand.
TATATAATTAAATGATTTGGGAGTATTATTATAAGTAAATATTCCACCTACTCTTCCTACTAATGAAGGCACATTGAACTTACTAGATTTTAAAAAGCATGTTATTCTTCTACTTTAACAGAAACATTGATTTATTGTGAATCTTGTTTTATCATTACCTATGCTCTAAATAAGTAGTAATAATAATATTTAGAGAACGCTGTCTATGTACTAGGTGCTTTACCTACATGAATCCTCAAAGCCACAGGTAGGAACTTTCATTATACTTATTTTAGAGCAGTGGTTCTCAACCTTCCTAATGCCGCGACCCTTTAATACAGTTCCTCATGTTGTGGTGACCCCCAATTTCACTGTTACAAATTGAACATAATTAAAGCATAGTGATTAATCACAAAAACAATATGTAATTATATATGTGTTTTCCGATGGTCTTAGGCGACCCCTGTGAAAGGGTTGTTAGACCCCCAAAGGGTCGTGACCCACAGGCTGAGAACCGCTGTTTTAGAGGATGAAGCCCAGGCATGAAGAGGTTAAGGAAGTTGCCTGGTGGTCTTCTGCTAGTAATGGAAATATCTGGGTACAAACCATAGTGCACATTCTTAAATCCCTGTATGGCAGCTACCTCTCTAAAGAACATGTTAAAAGAATGTATGTGAGAGTGGCCGGTACTGTCTTTGTGTTTCTGTGGCTTATTATATCCTGACACTAAATGGGATTGTAACATAGTCACTGTTAAGCTATTCAGAACTTGTAATGCTTTCTTATTGAACATGATTTACATACATTAAAACACATAGTTCTTCATTGTGGCATTTGATATCTTTTGAATATTGTGTGTATCCCTATAACTAACTCCTCAATCAAGATATAGAACATTCTTATCACTCCAAAAAACTCCCTCTTGGTTTCATTTAGTTCACATCCGTGCCTACTCTAAGAAGCAACCACCACTGTGAGGTCTCTCACTCTACCTTAACCTGTAGTAGAACCTCATATCATTAAATCATGGAGTCCTCACACTTTTGAATTCACTTAACATTGTTTTTGAGATTCAGCCATGTCATTGTGTGTTAGATGTATGGAATTTGATGCGATAGTTTCTGTTTTTGTAAACTAGAAATTCCTAATTGAACAGACTCACTTTTACTTAATATGCAGAAATTGTCCTAAACTACAAAGATTTTGAGAGTTGATCCAGCTTGCAGGTTAACAAGTTAGCCTGCTTTAGTTACATCGATGCTGCCTAAAGACAGGAGACTTCTGGGTCAGAGATAAAGGACTTTATTACTTAGGGCACAGCAGGCAGCATGAGCTTTTCATTTTCATTGTCCCCAAATACTAGGGGCAATGCTGAATTGGCCCAAGTGGGTGCTTGCACACAGTGGGTTTGTTTCACAGCTGAGGCACTCTGAGCTTAGGCAGTCCCCAACTTTTAAGGAGTTTCTGCAAAGCTGTCCAACTTTTGCCCAGCAGGGAGGCATTATCTTGAGGGAGGCACTATCCTGGTCAGGAAACGTGTTTGTCCTGTAATTTGGAAGGAGGCTCTATCCCTAGATTCCAAGGTTTCAATATCCTTGCAAAGATAGTCTGAGACAAAAGCAGTTACAGGGCATGCAGAAATCCAATGGATAAGTTTTCACTTAAATCTATTTCTGTAAAGTAACCCTTTCTTCCCTTTCTATTTTTCTCATGACTGACATTCTTATTGTTCCAAAGATGAACTTAATCTATAGAAAAAATATCTGTTATTTGGAAATTAAAAATGATCCTGAAGTTTTGAGAAGATAGACAATATACAATCTTATACGATAAACTTAACAGCTACTGGGAGATGTTTAAAACATTCTGTAAAGATTTGTTTTTTAGACTATACGTATTTAAGCTAAATGTACAGAGAATACTAGAAATGAGAAAGAATCCTGAACAACTGAAGACTAACTGGAGCACTGTAAATCCTCTGGGATGTAAGGGGAAGAAAGAGAAATCTTTCTGAGAAGTGTGACCTGAGTGGACTCTTGAATGCATGTTTCAGTTGACAAGAGAGATAAGTACATTTTTGGCAAGGAAGTAAAGTGAGTGAAAGTCAAAGGCTGAGTGAAAGGTACATGTTTGGGGATTTGTGAGGATGTTAATGGAGTCATATTTTGAAGGATTAGGGGGATCAAAACTTGCAGTCCAAAAGCAGGGCAGATGAGTTAGACTAGATGTGGTAAAAATGAACTAGAGAACATTTTCAAAATGGGAGTGAAATGTTTGAGAACTGCTCTACTATTGCAATTGGAAAGTGTAACTGGTGTAACTGATTGTGGGAGGCGCAGTACTGGGAGGTTGGAGAGATTTCCTAATGAGAACTCAATCAAGTGAAAATGTCCTTTCGTTAGTTGGAGAGGGAAAACAGGGACTGGGGTGAAAGGATGGTTTTTCTGTGTGTGGCAGAATACCGGCAGGCAAAAAATTGCCCAGCAGTTGGGAAGGGATAAGCCAAAGGCACATGGAGAAATCATGCAGCAGGAAGGGACTTGCTTCCTCTGAGTTTTGAAGGATGGTTGACATAAAAGGTGTAAATGTAAATGAAAGGTGTAAATTGTGGAGGCTTATGGGAAGGGTGGCTTCAGTCATAGATGATTTGTTGAGAATGTGACAGGAAATGTAGCTCTACTAGTATACTGTTGATAGTTACATCTAACTGATAGATGAGCATATATATTACTATTACATTATTTACAGAAAGTTTTAAACATCTCCCAGTAGCTGTTAATTTCAATGTATAACATTGAATATTGTCTACTCAAAACCTCAGGATCATTTTTTAATTTCCAAATTGTATATATAATATATGTAATATATGTATAATTTGAGGCCACTTCATAGTTCAAATTATGTTGTTCTGATGGTTTCTAAATAAGGGGAGAATCGTGTTTAATACTTGCTTCAAGATATAGTACTAAACATCTTTGTGGTACATAGGTACTTGTAGCAGCAATTTATTTCTCTGCAAGATGATGTTTTCCTGTGAAATTCCACAACTGGGAAGGGCTAAAAAATGTCACAAGCTATTTAGATCTTTAACAACTTAGACCACATTTTTTTCTATAGCAGTCCTATTATGCTGTTCTGGCTCTAGTTGGGACATATGTTTTAGTAACTGTTGATGACCATGACCAAGGATTAGTGGAGAGTTTCATTAAGGAATAGTTTGCTAAAAACTACAACTTTTGGGACTGGATTTTGATTTTCAACTTCTTTCTGTTATAAAATATAAATTATTTATTAGGGGGTCAATATCTGTCTCTTGGATATCTTAATGTTTAAGGAGGCCACACAATTTATTTATAAAAATAATTTTTGTTAAAACAAAAACACATTAAATTATTAATGCCTATTCAAACTTTACAAAATGTAACTAATAATGCCCTTATAAGCAGTAGTTTCATTTCTTCGATTTAAAGCTAGGATTCTTATTAGACATCTCAGTTTATAAGACTGATATTTGTAGTGCCACAAGCATAATTCATATAAGAAGAAGAAGGGGTTCATTTTAGGTGGTGACAACAGTAGTAGACATACTGTGTTGGGAGCAAATTGGCAGCGTAAACCTGAATTCTGTCATTTCAGTGGGTGAGAAAGCAATTTAATCAAACACTTTGCAAATTAGAGTAAAGGCAATAGACAGCTGTACAATAGGAAAGGCCTGAATACTGCAGAGTTAAGTAGAGGGTCTGAATGTGTTGCATTAGCATAGCTTTGAATAAAAAATTAAAATGTACACCCTTTGCATAGAAAGACTCCACTTCAGAATCACAATCCAAGCTGTGTCATATGGATTGGCATAGATATGTACACTTTTTAACCCAGTCTCTCTGGTGCCCACTAACATGTATTTGTGAGAGCCTTGAGAAAAGGAAATTAGGGTCCTTCAACTCTGTGAATCATAATCTTTCTCTCTTTTTATTATCTAAAGCAGAAGGAGCTATTATCTCTATAATCTTGGTAACAGCTTTTGCCTATGCTCTTTCTTTCACTGTTCCAGTTTAAATGTAAGACAGATCTTTGAGTCTTTCTTTCTTGTATCCTTTTAAATTTATAATTAGTAGAAATACTTTTAAGTATTAGTGTATATTTTGTTAGGAGCTTTTCTTATCTCTCTCCACTTTAGACTTACAAGATAATTAAGGAAAATGATAGAAGTTGGTACTGCTAATCAATATAGCAATATAGGTGAAAGGAACTTCAAAATTTACATAAAATTTTTAGATAATATACTTTTTTTTCAAGTAGCAGACATAATATAGCAATTCCTAATTACTATATTACATTAGGGGAAAATAGGCATATTTTGAGCTGCTGAATAGTAAAATACTGCTTTAACCAAATTGTGTTTTGAATATTTCTAATTTGACAAGCAAACATTAAGCCTGTTGAATGTATTTACGGGTATGGATGTAGCTAGATATTTAGTTCATGGCTAAATCCTGGATGTTTGTGCACCTACAGATCTATATGTATGTCACTAGAATCTTTTACTCATGAGAGCCATTGAGAAGGGTTCATATTAACAGTAAATGTGAGAACAGAAATAGTCAGGAAGTAGAATCAATACAAAAATAATTAATAGATTACATATTTTGTGTTTTTAAATTTGGGATTTTGAAATGTGAAAACAGAACTGAATATTTCATATGCACATTAAACCATTTCATAGCTTTAAAGTAGCTTTTGTTGAGATGATTTAAAATTAAATGCTGAGTTTGGCAGCATAGGATGTAATGGCTGAACAAAATATTTTAAAAGTATATCTATCTCCTACATCAGGTTTACTTGTGAGATATCTTGATATGGTAGTTAAGGATTGCTACAGTCTAATGAGCCTTTTAAACTTCTCTCAGGCAAGTAGGCCATATAGAAGTCAGAATTGTTACCACCAAATATATGATATATTTTAAGTTGCACTCTAGGTTCTTCTTTAGTTTTCAGTGTTTTTTGCTATCATGATTTTGCTGTATACTGACAGGTATTAGATGAAAATCAGAAAATAGGACATGGAGTAACAAATAGATATTGTCAATAGGGCTTTAGGCTATTTAAAAATTAACTGGGAGGAAATGAAATACCCTCAAAATAATTTCAGTGGCAACTGTCTCTATACGGGTCATGGTAGGGTTTTCAGATGTCCAGTTTCATTGATTCCCATTGTATGTGGTGAGACATACTTGATGAGAAGTGCCAGTAGTTTTTTACTTTATAAATCTAAGGAGTGCTTTGATTCTTCCATATTTCCTTATTAATCATCCAACTAAAGGAACAAAAAACAGGAAATCCCTGGCTATTTGATTTTAGATGCTGCCATGCACTATTATTATTTACTAGGGGCCCAGTGCACGAATTCGTGCACCTTGAAAGGAACTGTGGACTGCAAGGCTGTGGTGTGCACAGGGGTGGGTCTTGGCCCATCCTCCGCACCTCTGCCCAGCCCTCCTGTCGCGGCCCCCGGTTCCCTGTCTGCTGGCAGCCTCACTCCTGCCGCTGCCACTCCCATATACTGACTGTGCCAGTCCCGCTTGCACCCACTGACAACGCGGAGCGATTGGGGCCAGCTCCAGCAGCGGGTGCGAGCGGGGCCAGCGCCATCAGCTGGTGAGAGTAGTGGCTGCTGCCCCAATCACCCCTCAGGAGCAGGGGGAGGTGGAGAAGCCCTTAGGGGCATTCAGGGCAGCAGCCCCTGCTGGCATCTGCTGATGGCGCCAAGCGATCACGACTGGCACCGGGCACTGGCAGCGGGTGCGAGCGGCAGCTCTGGTGCCAGCTGTGGGTGTGAGCGGGGCCGGCGCAGGCCGCGGATGCGAGAGGTGGCTGCTGGCCCCGATCGCTCCTCAGGAGCAGGGAGAGGTGGAGAAGCCCTGAGGGGTGATCAGGGCCAGCAGCTGCTGCTCGCACCTGCTGATGGTGCTGAGCGATCAGGGCCGGTGCTGGGTGCCGGCAGTGGGTGCGAGTGGGGCCGGCGCCAGCAGCAGGTGTGAGCGCTGGGCAGGACTGCAGTGCGCAGGAGCAAAGAATTTTTAGTAACCACCAGAGGCTCGCCCCGATGACAGTGACCAGCGCCCTGCCTTGGTCCTGGCACCTCTGCTTACCTGCTCCACCATCCTGCCGCGGCTGATGTCCACCATGTTCTGCGCTCTGTGGCCTGCTGCTGCTGCCCACCATGTTCTGCACGCGCCACCTGGTGTTCAGAGCACATTATAGCGACTGGTTTGGTTGTTCTGCCTTTTGGTCTATTTGCATATCATCCTTTTATTAAATAGGATTTTGTTTGTTTTTGGTTTTCCTTTCGATCAAGCACGTCAAACTCAAAGGCTAATACGAGCCAAATAAACAAGATTTAAGTTTATGTGGGCCGCAAAAAGCACCTTGAAAGGAACTGTGGACTGCAAGGCTGTGGTGTGCACAGGGGTGGGTCTTGGCCCATCCTCCGCACCTCTGCCCAGCCCTCCTGTCGCGGCCCCCGGTTCCCTGTCTGCTGGCAGCCTCACTCCTGCCGCTGCCACTCCCATATACTGACTGTGCCAGTCCCGCTTGCACCCACTGACAACGCGGAGCGATTGGGGCCAGCTCCAGCAGCGGGTGCGAGCGGGGCCAGCGCCATCAGCTGGTGAGAGTAGTGGCTGCTGCCCCAATCACCCCTCAGGAGCAGGGGGAGGTGGAGAAGCCCTTAGGGGCATTCAGGGCAGCAGCCCCTGCTGGCATCTGCTGATGGCGCCAAGCGATCACGACTGGCACCGGGCACTGGCAGCGGGTGCGAGCGGCAGCTCTGGTGCCAGCTGTGGGTGTGAGCGGGGCCGGCGCAGGCCGCGGATGCGAGAGGTGGCTGCTGGCCCCGATCGCTCCTCAGGAGCAGGGAGAGGTGGAGAAGCCCTGAGGGGTGATCAGGGCCAGCAGCTGCTGCTCGCACCTGCTGATGGTGCTGAGTGAGCAGGGCCAGTGCTGGGTGCTGGCAGTGGGTGCGAGTGGGGCCGGCGCCAGCAGCAGGTGTGAGCGCTGGGCAGGACTGCAGTGCGCAGGAGCAAAGAATTTTTAGTAACCACCAGAGGCTCGCCCCGATGACAGTGACCAGCGCCCTGCCTTGGTCCTGGCACCTCTGCTTACCTGCTCCACCATCCTGCCGCGGCTGATGTCCACCATGTTCTGCGCTCTGTGGCCTGCTGCTGCTGCCCACCATGTTCTGCACGCGCCACCTGGTGTTCAGAGCACATTATAGCGACTGGTTTGGTTGTTCTGCCTTTTGGTCTATTTGCATATCATCCTTTTATTAAATAGGATTTTGTTTGTTTTTGGTTTTCCTTTCGATCAAGCACGTCAAACTCAAAGGCTAATACGAGCCAAATAAACAAGATTTAAGTTTATGTGGGCCGCAAAAAAAACAAAAGCTTCAATTTTCATAGAAATGTAGGTTTATTTTGATAAAGACATGCTGAATACAAAGGGCTGAAATAAATGAGTAATTGTTAACATAAAATAATAAAACATTTTAATAAAAATATTTTTCTTGAACATTAACTTACCACACACTGAATAACTGAACAAATTAATAAGTGTAATGCAAATAAACCTATGTTTCTTGTTCTCCAAAAGCGAAATATTTCCTCTTGCGCACACCAAACAAGTCAGTCCAAGACTAGTGACGTGGCAATCGGCTGCTAAAATATTCGCTGCTGGTATTAGTGGAGAGAAATGGTGCGCCTGTGCATAAGGCTCTTAAGGGAAATGAACGCAACACAATTATAGTAATCAGTCATTAGCGAACATTGTAGTTTGTTATTAATAATTATGTATAACAGGATATTGTAAAAATTAAGTTACAAAATTTTTATGAAAACGTTTCTTACATGCTGTTATATTGGCTGGGCTGCAAAAATATTCATTGTGGGCTGCATGCAGCCTGTGGGCCGAGAGTTTGACATGCTTGCTTTAGATACTTGGTAAAGAGGGAGGAGATAACAGTTTTGATTAGAAGACTGTTAAAATTAATCACCTGTGATCACTTTTGACCTGACCTTCAATTTGATCAGAAGTGATAGTTTAATAAAACAAACAAAATAGGTAGACTTGTAGTGCATATCTTCAGGGATAACATTTTACTAATTTCTTCTCATTACTACTGTAGGGTATAGTAATATTATAGAGTGATCTGTCATTTTTGTGTTTATGGTGCTATAGGGCCAACAAAGAGAGTATGGAGGGCTTTCTGGAAGGAATCAAACCCTGACTGAGTCATGTTTGATAATATCTTCATGTTTAATACACTCTAATGAGTAATTGTCTCTGCCTACTAGTTGTAACCTTTTTCTTTATTTCTCAAGAAATACCATTAGAAAAATGTAACAAAGACATTATTTTTAAGAATAGCCTTGAATAATTTTAATTATATAAAAAGTTAATCATTGACAAACACTGGTACTTATTTTATTTTATTTTTTTATTGATTTGAGAGGGAGAGAAGAGAGAGAGAGGGAAATGTGAGAGAGAAAACCTTGATTGATTGCCTCCTGTAAAATCCCTGACTGGGGATCGAACCCACAACCTGGGCATGTACTCTGACTTATAATCAAACCAGTGACCCTTCAGTGCACGGGATGATGCTCAACCAACTGAGCCACACCACCCAGGGCAACATTGGTACTTTAATAGTAACAAATTTCTTGAGTGATATTTTGCATAGAAAGACTTGCATATGAGTGATGGGACACTATGATTGTACTTTGCCCAGAGTGGGATTGGCTGCATACAGACAGTTTTGAAGCCCTTATACATTCTAGAGCTAAATTACATTGTCAGATATCTGCGCTAGCATATTACAAATTAGTTTCTCCCTTATATCTTGTAGAGTTGTCTTAATCATTTATATATACTTAAATGAGTATTATAAAATATTTTATAGTTTTTCTAATATGTAAATTTTACTTCATTTTTATTATCTTCCTTAATTGTTTACATATAGCAATAATTACCTCAAAAAACTTTGAGGTAAATTCTAAGGGTTGTTCCTCTGATGTTTTTTGCCCTAGTTATAAATGAACATTTTAAAGCAAGCTTTTCCTATCATTGTTCTTCTATCTAAGAGATTCTCTGCCTAACTGTTCTTTTACTTCTTTGCATTTAAAAATCTCATTTACAGCTTTGAGCTTTTTATTTTGCTACTGGGCTTTTATTTCTTTTTGCTATTTCAACTCCTCCTCCCATCCCCATTGTGTATTTAATTCTTAGTTTTGCTATTGTCCAGGCTGCTTATACCCTGAACACTATAAATAGCCTATCCTGTCAATTTTGTATTATTCATGAAAACTTTAGCTCTTCCTTTGTTCCTACCTTCCTACTTTAGGCTCCATTATTCATTTATTTTCTTTAGAAAAAAATAACCTAGATATTTACAGTAAAGTCTAGCTTGAATTTGCCTTTTTCGAGGGCCTTATAGGAAATGCTCTGCTTCATAAATGAGAATCCTGGCTTGGGTGGGAGAGGTTGGACCCAATGAGCACTCATCTTATTTCAGGATTCAGGTGCCTGGTGCCCGTTTCTAATACTTGGCACCACTGGGCTTATGGTGGTACTTATTTTGTGGGAGTGGTAATGAATAACAGACTTCTCTTTTTCTTGGTAAAACCATTGGAAAACACAAAATCTAAATTTTCTGAGAAAATATCATTTATAGAACCTAGGAAGTGAAGATGACTTGATTGAAAATGTCAGTAAACTATATAATTGACTTCCTATTGAAAATATGGTACCAGGAACAATGAAGTTTCATTAAAGTTACTTTGTACTTTCTCTGATATTAGTTACTTTATTTAGTTAGAATTATGTAGTAGTCGGATTTCTTCCCTGGGGAGGTGGTGGGTAAGGAAAATATATCTTGAAGAGCATTGTAGACTCTAGGCAATTGTATCTAACACTCAAAAGAGAGGCCTGGGTTGCATAAAGATATGCTGGCATCATTAGTCTATAGTATATAGTATATAGACAATAAATAAAAACTTAGGAATGAACGAGGGTACAGAGGAGACAAAGAGTGAAAGGAGAAGACAGGGTTCTTACAGACTCCAATATTCAATGAAATAATAAGCTAGCCAGGCATTTTTATTCACAGCAGAATCCACTGACTAAAATTTCAATATCAATGTAAGAAATAGACTCTAGATACTATAGCTTCAGAATTAATAGAGTTTTTCATTCCAGTCAAATTTGAACTCAATAAAGAAAGAAGATATATTTAAAGAAAGAATATATGTTAGGATTCCCTGTTCTTTTTTAAATGTTTTTTTTTGGTTTTATGTGTATAGTTTTAAATATGTTTTTGATCTTTTTAAAGAGAAGGATTAAAAAAAACAATGTGAAGGATTGCTATTGGTATTTTATAGGTTGAATTGAGGTTGGGTTTTCTTTAAGCTAAGGATTGTTTCTTGTATGGAAAAAATTCGCATGAATGTTTTTCATTACTGCAATTTAGAGAACAGAGTCCTAAAATAGAAGCCAAAGTTTAGACTTCAAAATTCAACTTCCCACATAAGCAGTCTTATCTTCTGAACTTCATGTCTTTAACTGACTGCACTTGGGTTTTATATGGTAAGATTTAATTTGATTTTTAAAAATAATATTTTTTTATTGATTTCAGAGATGAAGGGAGAGGGAGAGAGAGATAGAAACATCAATGATGAGAGAGAATCATTGATGGGATGCCCCCTACATGCCCTCTACTGGGGTTCGAGCCTGTACCCCAGGCATGTGCCCTGACCAGGAATTGAACTGTGACCTCCTGGTTTATAGATTGATGCTCAACCACTGAACCATGCCAGCCGGGCTACTTTGATTTTTTAAAATTGTTAAATCTTGCTTAGTCTTACATCATTATCATTAAAGAATTATAATTTGTGTCAAAGAGTTTATAAACTCCATCATTTATAAACTCCAGAGTCTTCTACCTTCAGTTAACACAGCTTATTATTTGTATCACACTATCTGCTGGTTCTGATTTGACCACAGGTGTGATATGTACACTTTGCTGGAATTAGGGGACAAGGAACACAGTTTGCTCCTGGCTCCTGCTGAGCACCTGCCCCTAGATTGATCCTGCATCCAGTAGTGAAGATTAACTGAGACCACATATAGATGTGAATTTCATTTCTGGGGTGTAATTATGGTAGCAGATGCATGACTTTTTATCAGAGTAAGTGACCTTTTCTACCACTCTGACTTTTCAGTTCCATTTGGGTACAGTTGGCTAAAATGATGTTAGGATTTATTTAGTTAAAAGTTTTCTTTATCTCTGCTCTGATACAATGCTCTGCCTTTCTAAACTCTGGTTTGTGTAAGTTTAGTTGTCTGAAATAAAATTTAGCAAATGTATGTTAATTGACATTCTCTTCTCTAAAATATTCTCTATACTGTAGAAGCAGCATAATTCACTAACAAGCCTGTCTTTTAAGGAACTTGTTCCAACTTATTGAGAATTTAAGATTTGCATAAATTACCAATATGTCTTGAGTCACCTTAGAAAATTTCTGTTTAGCCCTTTATTGAAAAAGATCTCTCAAAGGGATTGATTTGATTTTGCAAAACAATTCCTTTCAGTAAATGTTTAGTGAGGCAAAAGAGCCTCACACATGTGCTTATTGATATACATAAAGTCTGACCTACAACTTTAAATTTTACTTTGATATTTATTCTCCTTCAATAAAATATATAAGGTATGGCTTTTTGTGCTGATAAGAAAATACTTCTGCCTGTTTTACCTCTTCTTCACAATGGGATGTAATCTCTTAAATGAACCACGATGCACTTATACTTAAAACATACCTTAATTTTGTAATTCAGCCATTTGTACTGATTAAATTGTAAGTTTCAATTAGATCCAAGACTCTGGCTAACTCATTATTGAATGTTCAATACTTAAAGGAGAGTCTTGCAGATAGTAGATGCTCAGTGGCTATTTAATAATTAAATTGATTGACTTATTGTTTTAATGTCTCTTCAATGTATAACCTGGAGAAGATAGGATACTGTAAGAGGAGGTGTAAATGATAGTAACATCCTCTTTGTATTTTGAAATCATACCCAAGAAACAATATTATTGAAACAATTTTTTCCTAATTTGTATGTCCAAAGAAACTTCAGGTCTACTCTAGAACCATGTTAATAGCATGGTTCATATCAATAATATATATATCAGTCATATCAAATTTAGACTCTTAGTGTTGGAAGGGTCCTGAAATGTCATCCATCCCAACTTCCCATCCAGCAATTGAATTCCCTTTGTAGCAGTGGTTGTCAGCCTTGTCACCTATTTGAATGAAGTGAGGAGCTTTAAAAATCCCAGTGCTCCAGCCTCTCAGTCCCAGTGTAGAAGAATCTTTGTGGATTGGATTTAGGCATCAGTATTTTTTTTAAAGCTAAAGGTGATTCCAGTGTGAGGTTAAGATTCAGAGTCAATATTCTACAAAATCACTAACAAATATTTTCCATTTTGATTGAAGTCTTCTGGAGATGAGCAGCTCACTATCAAATTTGTCTTGTGTTTATTCCATTTATTCAAATAATGACTTCCTATTTATATATTTTTCTTTATTTTATTATTTTTTTAACATCACCATTTATCCCCCCATATCCTCCTCCAATCACCCCCACCCCCCCAGCAGTCACCACACTATTGTCCTTGTCAATGAGTTCTTTCACTTTTTTCTTTTTTGCTCAATCCCTCTACTTTTCCCCAGCCCCACTTGACCCCCACATCTGTCAGCCTGCTCTCCATCTATGAGTCTGTCTCTTTTTTGCTTATTAATTCATTAGATTCCACGTATGAGTGAAATCATATGACTGGATTATTTCACTTAGCATAACGTTCTCCAGGTCCATCCATGTTGTCGCAAAGGGTAAAATTTCCTTCTTTTTTCTATAGCTGAATAGTACTCCACTGTGTAAATGTACTACAGCTTTTTAATCCACTCATCTAATCTTGGCTATTGTAAATAATGCTGCAATGAACATAAGAGTGCATACATTCCTTTGAAATAGTGTTTCGGGTTTCTTTGGATAAATTCCCAGAAGTGGAATCAGTGAGTCATAAGGCATATCCATTTTTAAATTTTGAGGTAACTCCATACTGCTTTCCACAGTGGCTGCACCAGTCTGAATTCCCACCAACAGGGTACTCTTTTTTCCACATCTTTTCCAACAGTTATTTGTTGATTTATTGATGATAGTTGTTCTGACATGTGTGAGGTGACATCTCATTGTGGTTTTCATTTGCATTTCTCTAAAGATTAGTGACGTTGAACATATTTTCATATGTCGATTGGCCATCTGTATGTCCTCTTGGAGGTCCTTTACTCATTTTTTAATTTGATTGTTTGATTTTTTGGTTTTGAGTTTTGTAAGTTCTTTATAAATTTTGGATATTAGGTCTTTAACAGATATATTGGCAAATATGTTCTCCCATTTATTGGGTAGACTTTTCATTTTGTTGATAGTTTCATTTGCTGTGCCAAAAATTTTTAGTTTGATGAAGTCCCATTTGTTTATTTTTTCTTCTGTTTCTTTTGCATGAGGAAATCTATATATATAAAAGCTAAACGACTGGAACACCAGAATGACCAGAATGACCGGTCGCTATGATGCGCACTGTGGCTGGCCAACCAGCCTGATGGGGGCGGGGCTGACTGGCCAACCTCCTTTGACCCCTTCCCCCCAGCTGGCCCCGCCCCCAATCAGCCCCCCTACCCCGATCAGTTAGGGCCTGCTGGACCCCAGCCGTGCACAATTTGTGCACTGGGCCTCTAGTATATCATAAAAAGTATTGCTACGAGAAATTTCTGAGATTTTACTACCTATGTTTTCTTCTAGGACTTTTATGATTTCGAGTCTCACATTTAAGCTTTCCATCCATTTTGAGTGTATTTTTGTGTGCCATGTAAGAAGGTGATCTAGTTTCATTTTTTTGCACATATCCAACAGCATTTATTGAATAGACTGTCTTTACCCCACCTTATGTTCTTGCCTTCTTTGTCAAATATTAATTGACTATAAAGGTGTGGGTTTATTTCTGGGCTCTCTATTCTGTTTTATTGATCTATATGTCTGTTTATATGCCAACACCATGCTATTTTTATTAGTATGGCCTTGTAGTACAGTTTGATATTAGGTAGCATGATTCCTTTAACTTTGTTCTTTCTCAAGATTGCTGTTGCTATTTGGGGTCTTTTGTGGTTCCATATACAGTTTTGGAATATTTGTTCTAGTTCTGTGAAATACACCATCAAATTGCGACTTCTTTAAGAGTGTTTAAATTACATAACATAAATCAAGCTCACCAATTTAATACTCTACTGTTAATAAACAACACTAAAGAGATAGTGACATTTAAATTTGAATTATTTTCTTTGAAGTAGTATTGCAGCACTTTGGAATGACTTTCAAAAGGCTGATCATAAACATTACTTCAATCATTTTTAAATTTTACTTTAGCAGTAATCAAATTATTTGGTGTGACTCAGATGAACATTCTGCCCTGTTTTAGAGCATTATAATCATTTTATTTTTTTGTACTTGGGAAAACAGAAGTGATAGGCAGATTATTTTTGTATTTACCTGCCTGTACCTTGCTGATTCAATATACAATGTTTATAGTTGAAAGTTAGGCAGACCCTTTTGGAAATATGCTATCTTCTTAGGATGGTAATGTACCAAATAGGAAACTTCAAATATACTGAGAGGGGAATGGCAAAGATTTAGTTTTGTAAATCTCTGATTTTAGAGAAGAATTTTTAGTGAAAGCTGTATGTGACCATTCAGAGAGAAACAGACACCTTGTATTCTTGCTTAGGAACTTATTTATCCTGAGACCGTTTACCTATATGTAAACTCATTTGAGCACTTTTGCATTTCCTTTAGGAGAATCTGAGTCCTAAAAGTCAATATATAATATCATTATTAAATATTCAAGTAGTTCTGGAGTCAGACAAACCTGGATTTGAGTCTCATTCCCATCCTGTCTCACTGTGTTGCCTAGGGCAAAATATTATTTTATTTCAGCCTCACTCTCTCTATTTGTAAGATAATGACACATATCCTATAGAGATGTTATGAGGATTAATAGTAATGCATATAAGGTCTCACAATAGCCCTTAGGTTATAGGAAGTACTTATTAGCTAAACTTTTATACCACTTTATTGAGGTATGATTGACATATAAAGCTGTACATATTTAATGTCTACAACTGAATGAGTTTGGGGATAAATATATATCTGTTATCACAACCATTAAGGCCATAGACATATCCATCACTTCCCAAAGTTTCCTGTAGCTATTATGATGATGTTGATAATGATGATGATTATTATTTATAAGAACACTTATAAAATCTACTGTTTTAGAAAATTTTTAGTATATAATAGGGTATTGTTAACTATAGGCACTGTATGTATGGTAGATCTCAGAACTTATTTATCTTGCATAATTGAAACTTTGTACCCTTTGACCATCATCTCCCTATTCCACTCCCCTCTTCCCTGGCAATAACTATTCTGTTTTCTGCTTCTATGGAGTTTGACTATTTTAGATTCCACATATAAGTGATGTCATGTAGTATTTGTCTTTCTGTGTCTGGCTTATTTCATTTAGCATAATGTCCTCTGGATTCATCCATGTTTTCATAAATAGTAGGATTTTTTTCTTTTTGGTTGAATGATATTCTTTTGTATGTATACTAGTACACCATATTTTCAATTTACATTCATCCATTGATGGACATTTAGATTATTTCCATATATTGGCTCTTGTGAATAATGCTATAAACATAGGGATGCAGATATGTCTTCAAAATCTTGATTTAAATTCCTTTAGATAAATACCCAGAAGTAGGGTTGCTAGATCCTATGGTAGTTCATTTTTGAAATTTTGGAGGAATCTCCATATTGTTTTGCATAATGGTTATATCAATTTATATTCCCACCATCCATGTTACCAGAGTCCCTGTTTCTCCATATGTTCTTTTATTTTTTAAATAACAGCCATCCTAACAGGTGTGAAGTTATATTTTATTGTGGTTTTGATTTGCATTTCCCTGATTATTAGTGATATTGAGTACCCTTTCATATACCTCTTGGCCTTTTGTATATCATCAGTATTACCTGAGCAGATCACACTTGTAAAAGAAGATCTTTTAAGACAGCAGCAGAACAAATTCATGAATCTAGTTCTATAGAAAGCATTATCTTTATTCTACTTTATAAAAAACTACCCTCAGACATGATCTTAGATTGTGCCTTCACCAAACTGAGTTTCCTATTGAGAGCCCTAATGCTACAATTCATGAGTGAGGATGGGTCTCTTTAAGGCCATAGAGCATAGGGTATGGTTGAGGTCTTTGGGTTTCCTCTGGTAACCAGGAAAGCTAGTCATTTTGGGGGTTAGCTAAGACCCTCCTCTCATCAATTTGATCCTAGGCTGCTTGTCTGCTACATGTGGAGATGTTAAATAAAATAAAGGACACTCATTTAAATTTGAATTTCAGATAAATAACTATTTATTTTAGTATAAGTATGCCCAAATATTGCCTGGGACATATTTATACTAAAAATTATTCATTATTTACCTGAAATTCAAATTCAAGTGGGCATCCTGTAGGTTTCTTATTTTTATTTTTTTCTGAATTTGGCAATCCTACCTACATGCTGTGTAAGAATTTTTTGGGTTAAATATTAGGCGGGTTTTATCCTAAAGTAAAATGGTAGTATTTCTGAATGAAGAAGAGAGAAATACTGCTTAAATAAGTGAAAAGGCTAATTTTTAGCATTAAAATGGCTTCATTTGTTGAAATACTATAAATATAATTGTTACAGATTAGTACTAATAAATAAAATTAGAGAATGATGATGCAGTTAGGAACATGTCTTCCTACTTCTCTAATCCACAAAATTTAAATGAATTTGAACCTAAAGTTCTTCAAACTACACACTTACAGCATGTTAAAGAACATGTATGATAGTATAAGTGTATCATTTGAAGTTAAAAAGGGTTGAAGAATGATTATTCATGCTTCTGAATATTCCCTACTTTACTAGTACATTTAAAATAAGTAATGTACAATAGGGTGGTGAAGGCCTGGGGCAGTGGCAGGCCAGAAAGGGTCAATGGGGGAAAAAGGAGGGTATATGTAATACTTTCAACAATAAAGATTAAAAAAAGTAAAATGTAATGTACAAAAATTTTGTTTGCATATGTTTTAATGTAGCAGTTCCTGATCACACCAGAACAAATTGAATTCTCCCTTCTGTAAACTTTTAAAGCACTTGTTTGGTATTCATTCATTCATTCATTGATTCAATATGACTAAGCATCTTCAATTTGTGAAGAACTGTGCTTGGTGCTGGGCTATAAAAATAAACCAAGCAGAATCACTGCCCATGTGGAACTCACAGCATAGCTCTGGAAAGAGAGAGATAATAATTGACATTATAATGCGATGTGACAAGTGTTATAACAATGAAATGAACTGCTTCTAGAGTCACAAAAAGTAGCTTGATGAGGGCTTCACTAAATGGATGACATTGAAATTGGGTTTTTACGTATGAGTAAAAGCTTGTTGGCCAGAAGGAGAGTTAAGGGGGGAAGGGGGGGAAAAAGAGAAGATGAAGGGGAAAACCCCCAACGATCTAGCCTTTAGAGAACGTGGCATAACTTGTTAATTGTAAGAAGATGAAGATGGCAGGGGGAGGGAGTACTCAGTAGTATGTATGAAGTTTGTGATTATGTTTGAAGACAGGCAAGATGAGCTGCTAAAGAGCATTTCATATCAGGTTATGAGTTTTGATTTTATTGTCTAGTCAATAGGGAATTACCTAAAGTTTTAAATCAGTAACACTTAATTGCTTATGTTTCAGACATATACCTGGAATATGGAAAGATAGGTGGCCAGTTGTTGCAAATAGTTTCTGGGCAATGTCATGATGGTATAGGAATAGAGTAGTTGTAGGAGTTGAGAGAGCTTCAGTGGGAAACATTTCTCAGAATCATTAGGATTTGAACAATTATTCTGTTTTCCATTTTTTATTTTTGGTGTAGGGGCAAAAGGTTTGAGGGAAACTATAGGGATAAGTTGAGTGTGTGTGTGTGTGTGTGTGTGTGTGTTATTTCTCCTAGGCCTTAGGTCATTAGAGGTTGGGACACTCTTCTAACACTTTTTTTTGCTTCCCCACAGCACATTAAACAATGCATAATAAACTCTTGTTACATTCAAACAAGAAACACAAAATATATAAGATGGGGAATGTTTGTGTATCTGTACTTTATTATTATAAATCTGTTGAGTATTATAGGAATAACCTAGGATGCATAGTGCAAAATTCATTCTTTATCCCATTCAGTTAAATAAAATAATCCAGGTATCTGATAATATAATGAATTCATGAAAATTAAACTCTGGGTTGAATAATGTTTTCTGCCTTGTAATTGTTACCATTTACTTTAAAATGTAATTCTATATACTAAAAACATAGTATGCAAATTGTCCCCTCGACCATGAGTTCTTCCTGGGAGTTCGACCAGGGGGCAGAACCAGCCAGGGGAAGGGAGAGAGTACCCGGCTGGCCGCTGCAAGCTGTGAGGGTCCCTACAAGTGCAGGAATTTTGTGTACTGGGCCTCTAGTTGTCTATAACCCTTTAAATTTTTTTTCGTGTGTCAATGGAATTGTTCTTCCCATCTTACAGTTAAAGAAGTGTGCTAGGGAAGTATGAGACAAACCAATTATGGGCTGTGAATTTGTGGTTGTTTTATAGCTCAATGCGTAAATCAATCCTGAGATAAAGAAGCAACAATCAGTGATGCTTATAGAAGGGCTTTCATGTTCTAAGAAGTGTATTAGTTTATACACAAAACAATTAATGTACTATTTAAATATTATTACATGTTATTCTTATACTTTATTTTTCTGTGTAATTTTTTTTTACTTAGATGACATCTAATGCTATTTGATGATAAATTTAGTTTTACATGGGTGCATTAAGGTAAGCATACTAGTTGAGGAGGTCTTGTGTGAGGTCTTTAAACACCTATACTCTAAGGCAGCAATGCTTAACCTTGAACAGGTAAAGAGCTTCATGGCCACAGTAGGGAGAGAGTATGACCTTGTAACAACTCATTTGTTAATGTCTTTAGCAAGATACTGTGTCACCATGACTCAGCTCACTCACACATTGATTCTGCAGCACAGGGAACACACAGAGGAGCAAGGCTGGTCTGTCAGATGGGGATTAGTTTGAGACACAGCACCTGCATTTCAACAGTGCATCTCTCATTGCCCTGGATCTTTGGCTACAACAGAGGAGAGCAGAATGGATCTGGACAATTTATTTTCTCACTTCTGCTGAGGAGAGGGAGAGCAGCTGAATGCATGCTGTTCTACTTTTTTTGTGCTGCAGTGGGCATGTTGGCTATTGTTGGGAGTCTCTCAGTGAAGGACAGTGATAGAAAAACACCAAAGTGTCTCTTTGTTGATGAAAATGGGTTCTTGTGGTGTCATGAGAAAGGAATTTCAAAGGGCACACCTGTGGCAGAAGTTTAAGGCTAGTGGCAAGATTTATTGGGATGAAGGAAAATAATATGCCCTCAGGGATGTAGAGGGCGGGCAGGCTCTAGTAGCAACTGCTCTGAGATCCCTGATAACCCTCCATGTATTTTCTTGGTTTTTGGAAAAAAGCAGGCTTTCTTTCAAACTCTCCAATCTCTTTCCTAATCCTTCCTGGGCTTGTGCTGGGCCTCCTCCTATCCAATCCCTTTCCTACTTCTCCTGGGGTTTCATACCCACATCCAATCTGATCCTTTTCCCAGGCTAGACACCTTCCCTTTATGGTTTCCATCTTGACTCCTACTGGGCATGCCTCACAGTTTTGCCTCCTCATCTGGTTTCTACTGCACATGCACTTACTTCCTCCTGTGCCATCTTGGCTTCTACTGGAGAGAAATTTCTTCCACCATTTTTATTCTTCCCTCAGTAATCTCAGCTAATGACATGTAGCCAATTCTTCCTGCCTGCTTTGGGCATGAAGTCCCTCTGTGGAGGATGTGGCTGTCCCCTGGGGAGCCTGTGAATGCTGTGGCTCCTAGTGAATGAGGCTTAATGTCTGATTAAGCTCCCTAGTTTATTAGGCTTAATGTCTGGTTCCATTTGCTCCCTTCCTTTATTAATAACTAGCTAGCTACCTACACTAACATCTGGCGCTTCCATGTGTCTGAAAAGCCACATTCCAATGACACAGCACTCCAGTGTTAGGCTGTTTGACTTGGACAAGGAAGAGATGGACCGTTGATCACATGGCTTACATCACAAAGACACATGTGATTAGTTTTTAATGAGGAAACAGATGAGTTCTACTAGTCTGTTGATTGAGGGCTTACAATGTATTCTTGATAAATCTCTCTGGAACAAATCCTGTGAAACGGTGTAATGACTGTCGACACACAAATGGCTGAATTCTCTTAAATAAAATTATTCTCCTTATTGCCTATTACTCATATTTATTTAGGCTCAGTGGTTCCAATTATACTTCAGCTTTTTATGTTATTGAGTTTAGAGATGACAGAGGTCAAGTTCCTTCTTACATAGCTCTCTTGGTGGGACAAAAGTCCTGAAGGGTGACATTTATGGGCCTTTAATATGGGCCTAAATAACATTTAAAAAGGTTAATTGCATTTTCTTTAAGAAATAATGACTACTTTTGACTAATTCTGAAATGAAGTCATTCCATTTGTTTCAGGATTGGTAAATCTTTTAAACTGTTAGCATTTCTATCATACATTTTATGTCTTAAGTAAAAAACATGATATTTTTGTTGGAACTATGAAATAAATGCAGTATGTTAGCTTCCCAAGGACTCTGAGGCTTCGAATGTGAGGAAAGCAAGTTTAATGGGAGGAAAAAGACCTTCTAAATCACCTCTGATGATAGTTCAGAGGAAAGAAGAGAAAAAACACCAGCTTAATGCTTATTATCTCATTTGTGTGTGGTAAATTTTTTCATGTATTTTATTTCTTTTAATTGTGAAAGCAATAGTGTGAGAACATATTCCATTTTTTTTTTTGCTAATGAGGAAACAGACTCAGACTCAGAGTTGAGGTGATGAAGAAATTACATGTTAAGAAATTTTGTTTCAGTTTAATTGTTCAAGATATGTGAATTAAAATAGGCTACATTATACATGGTATCAAAGATACCCCATATATCAGTGGCCTAATAATGTAAAGTTTATTTTTTGCTTACACCACATTCACTATGATGCCAGCTAATTTTCCAAGGCAATTCCTCCTTGACGCATATTCTGGAACAGCAGTGGAGGCTGAGAGAAGCACCATCACCCTGCAGTTTCACTTCCCTGAGCAAGGACCTCCTTGGATATTGTGGCAGGGAAATAGTGACAGGAAACTCATGCATGAATTTTTAAGGCTTCAGTCTGGAAGTTACACATACTACTTTCTTTCATAGTTTATTGGCTAGAACTAGTCACATGATTCATCTCACTGTAAGGAGGATGGAGAATGTAAAGAATCAAATGGACAGTGGTACACATTGCTGGGTCTGCCACAATAGTGTAACCTTGTTTTAAAAATGAGAAGACTGAAGTTCAAAGATGTTAGATCATGTTCCCAATCATACACTTAGTTCTTAAAACTAGATCTCTTTCAGTCCAAGGAAACGTTTTATGTCCTTTACCTCCATGCCTCCACACACTGAGTAATTTGATGGTTTACAGTTATGTATTTGGTGTCAGCCAACCTCCAAGATAAATCTGGTGAACCTTGCCTCTGGTATTCATGCCCTTATGTAGTTTTCTCCCTCAGTGAATAGTGCTAACCTGTGTAACAAATATGGTATTCCAGAAATGACAAATACGGCTTTTGTAACTAAATCATAAAAGAGTGGTTTCCCCCTTGTTCTCTTTTCGATCACTTGCCCTGGGGAAAGCCAGGTGATATAATGTGAGGACACTAAAGCAGCTCTATGGAGCTCCCATATGGCCAGGAACTGAAGCCTCCTTATAGTGCCCAGAACCAATAGGCCACCCATGAGATTGAGCCATCTTGAAAGTGGATGCATCCACCTATCAGCCTTCAGATGAGTGAGCTCAGGCCAACATTTGGACAGCAACCCCGTGAGAGACCCTGAGCTAGAACCACTCAGTTAAGATGCTCCCAGGTAATTCTTGTCCCAAAAAAACTGTGTGAAATTATAAATGTTTACTGTTGTTTTGAGTTGCTAAGTTTTGGGGGTGATTTTTTTTTTTACACAGCAATAGGTAATAAGGGACCTTTTGGGATTATTTCCTTTCATTGTGTTTTTCCCTCAACTCTGGGATTCTTCCTACTTACGACAGTGAATTTTTAAATTAGCTGAATTATGAAGTAGTATATTTCACAATGATGGTCACACAATTGTATGTTAGGACATTTAGTTGAATAATTCTTATTATTTAATCTAGTAGTTCTAAGCAAATTTGGTGTAAAGATCTGTACTAAAGCAGTGATATGTCATGCTAGTTAAGAAGAGAGAATTTTTGAAATCTACTTCCCAACAGATGTATATTTTTTTGCTTTAAAGCTCTTACCTATGTGAGATTATTTTATATTTAAATCATATTGTGATGTTTTTTGTAGGGAGGAAAACAATATAGAATTAACTCGATGCTTCTTGGCAAGGTGTTTTCAGTCAATACTGTATTGTTTGGGGAAAGGAGGGTAGGACTTATAAAACGCAGAATCCCACAGTGGAGGGCAGAAAGCCACTGGCAGCACCAATGAACCAAAATGTTCACCAAATTCAAATATGGATCAAGTGTGGATCACAGATTTAATAATATCCTGGATTTCATACCTTAACATTTTTATGTGATTATATATTATTGATACTTAGATTATTTAATCAAGGAACATGCTATTTTTACAAATATAATGATTTCAGAAATATATAACCTCAAACACCCAGTATGACATGTATCATTATTTTGTGCCTCTAATATTTCATTTGCATATATTTTACTCTCGAGTGTTCGAGTCTAGTCTGTGAACTCCTGTTAAAGGCAACAAGCTACTATCCTATTCTACTTAACAATTTCTTAATATCTCTGATTCAAAAATTTTGTTTTGTTGGATGAGATGAAATTTTCTTAGCAAAAGCCTCTTCATTGGCTATTCATTTCCACTGACTTCCACCCCCATTAGCACATACTCTATATATGGTCTAAATTTTCTATCTTGGCTTACTTTGTGCCAGTGGGCAAATGATAGAGCACATTGTTTAGATAAAACAACACATTATTGTGGAAACATGGGTATCTCATAGAAACATAGCCAAGTCAGAGAGATAAGTGAATATATATTACATTTACATATAAAATGTTGAATGTATACATATACAAACATAGATAGAGACATTAGATGTGTACACTTGTATTTGTTTACTCATATATAACAATGCATATCTATAACAGCTGTGAAGCAGAAATTGAGGTTCAAACATAAGGTCTTGACCAAGGTGCTTGAGTCGATTAGAGATACATTCAAGGAACATCTAACACAGTGGTTCTCAACCTTCTGGTCCTTTAAATACAGTTCCTCATGTTGTGACCCAACCATAAAATTATTTTCGTTGCTACTTCATAACTGTAATGTTGCTACTGTTATGAATCGTAATGTAAATATCTGATATGCAGGATGGTCTTAGGCGACCCCTGTGAAAGGGTCGTTCGACTGCCAAGGGGTTGTGACCCACAGGTTGAGAACCACTGATAACAGATTTTTAGGAGACAAATGAAAAAAAGACTCAAAGATAACGCCAAAATTTCTAACTAACATAATTTAACCTATACAGTGATATATAATTACAGTATTTTGATGTACATAACAAATGTTATTGATAGAACCCAGAGAAGTGATTACAGCAGGAATTATTATCACCATTTTGTAAATGAGAAAACATCAACTCAAAGAATTTTAATTGACTTGCTTAAAGTCTTACAGTTAGTAAGGGATAAAAACTGGAATTTGAATCTGTGTGTGTAGGTGGGGGTCTGTCTTTAAATATGTTTAGGGATCTTTCCATTTCCAGATATTCCTCAGCCTGGGTCAGTGGAGCTCTAAAATGTCATGTATACTGGAGTGTTTTACTTTTTTTTTTTTGGTTGGAGGAACCAGACTTTAAGGTTCTCAAAGGGGTCACAACTCAACAGAGTGTAAGAACTGTGTTTCTCCCTGGTTACTGTCTGACCCCTGTGACTAAAAGTATAATGAAGTAGGAGAGATCTATTTAACAATTAGATCCTGGAAAAGTGCATTTCCGGAATAGTGGCACCTAGTGTGATGAGTCCTGAGTGGAATGAAGAGAAAAAAGCGAGAGTGTTGGAATTCAGTGAACTTTTAAAGAAACACTTTTTGAGGTTGGGCTAGCTCTGGATTTCAATTAGAAAATCAGGTTGGACTTATGAATGTAGGCTACATAGATTTTGTCACAAAGCAGAGGACTTACTTTCAACTCCCCAGTATGCATGGGGTTTCTCATCTCTTCTGGCATTTCTATAGACAGTGAATTTTGCACTCTGTTGCGTGCTGATGATCAACTGCAGGGGAACTGAATGGGGAAGCTTGGGGAGACTGTGGTTTCTGACTACTGTCTGTGTGGTTCTGTGGATGGCTCCAATGAGGGGTGGGTGCCTTTTGTTAAAAACAAGCTTAGATTTTGTTATCAAGGGCCTGTCTCTGCCATTTTATAACCTAAAGTCCAATGCATCTGTTTACACTCCATTAGTAAAATTTCAGGTTAAATTGGCAATATATAGAAATGTCTACTGAGAAGTCCTTCAATTGCCACAGTTCCTTTTTCTGCAGAAGTAGTAAATAGGAAGCATTTTTCAGTGTTAACTAGTGAAGAACTAGAGTGGTGGGGCCGAACTCTGAAACTGCATGGATAAAAGAATGCTTCAGTTGTTGTTACTGCAAATGTGCCAGCAACTTTCTGATGTTGAATTGAGTCCGCTATGAGGTTTTAGCTTGTTATATAAAATTCGAAGCCATAAGAGCAAATGGGCAGGAAAGTAGTATCAGGGTAAAGCATCCCAGATTGCTCTTAACCTCAAGCATGGCCCCCTGAAATATAGTTTACAGTACAACTGTTTTTGATCGTTTGAGTGTTTACTAAGGAAATCAACACTATCACATTAATATGGATGCACACATTTGTGCTGTTGGCAGCTAATTTAAAAGCTTAGAGCAAAATCTGCTGGTACTTACAGCATCTTCCTTGTAATAAAATCATAAAAATAATATAATTTCCTTCAGATTCACTTCCATGAACCCAGATATCCACATGATTTAAATTTTTTTTTTTGTAGTTCTGCTTCCATCTCAGGTAGAGACAAGGAAGCTGAAAATGTGTTTGGGGAATAAGATATTCATCTTATTAAAATATTCACAGTTAAGACCTTTCTTCAAGAAAAGACCTATAGAGAGTCTATTGTCAGAATGCTGCAGGACATCAAGTTCTTTTCCTCTGAAAAATTGAATTATCTCCCTGTTCAGTGTTAAATATGAGGGTAAAGACTCTTGGCTATAAATTTGTGGGGGTGGATAGAAAGGAAATCAAACTATTCAAAATGGCAACAGGACAAATAAAGGGCTCCCAACAGCTGTCACAAGCTGATGATAGAGACATCACATTAAAAAATAAAATATATTTTCTTCAGTTCAAGGAAATGATTTTGTTTTTCTTTTTCGAATAACAATAAACATTCCTCTTAATGGCAGTATTATGTTATGGGAAAAGGAGTCTTTTGTAGCGTAATTTAGATGAGGTGAATTTGAACACATAGTGTTTTAATTAAATATTACAGAACCTACATTTTTATAGCTCTTTACAGTTTTTGAAGCTCTTTTAAACACTTATTATCTCATTTAATAGGCTGGAGTTCTAGTTCTGATTTCCCATATGACCTACCATGTGAAATGCAAAAATTGCTAAACCTCTCCCAGAATCACTTTCTTTTTGTTGCACAATGAGGAAATTAATGCCATCCTAAACAAGTGGATTTTTTTTTCAAATAATAAGTGGATGTTTTCTCTATAAATAAATTAGCAACCACAGTAACTGAAGGTCACAATCAACTGATCTAAATGTTGTCAGTTACTCATTTAATTTGAGTTTTGAGTATGTTAATTTTGCATATGATTAGAAGAGGTTGATTTGGAATTACATCTCAATATCTGATATTTAAGTGTTTTCCTTTCACATGTATATATATCTCTTAAAATAATCGTTTTATTGTATTTCATGTGATAATAAAGTATTTTTTTAAATTAAATGAATCTATATTAGATTAAAAAGTATTATGCCTTAAGGGTTTAGGTTCCTTAACATGCTTATTATTTTTAATTATTTATTTTCCCATTGAAGATTAATAATTTATTTTATCAATACCTCAAAAAGTAATCTTTCCACTTGAATTTAGTTAACATGCAAGTTTTTTCTCTTCATAATATGGCTAGAGATAACTCAGTGTTGTTTTAATCTGGTTTTTAAAATTTTATAGTGCAATATATAGTTATTTGAAGTTTGACATTTTTCCTTGTACAAATGGGTTGTCAAGATGAAGTCATTTTTATTTCTTTTGGTGATGAATAAAATAGTGGTGTGAGTAGTATGGTTTCTGTTCTTAACAAACTCATAACTTGGTGAAGAAGACAGATATAAACATATTTATTGAACATACAAGTACTACATTAACAAAGTGCTACTGCATACAGATGCAGAACAATAGCTTTTGCCTGCACCCAAGATTAAGTGCCCCCATATCAATCTGTTTATATTGCAGTTATCCTGTTGATAATGTTTCATTATAATGAGTAAAGCTTCCATCTCATATACTAAATATTTAACCTCTGAGGGCAGAAGGTTATTTATCTCAGATTCTCCAGTTCTTTCTCTTCTTTATGATCATTAAATACTTATTGAATTTAGTTGACTGGACAGAAGTTGGGACAGAAGAGTTCATTCAGGAGATAATATTTAGCAAATGAGATAATACTCAAAGTGGACTTCGAATAATGATGGAGCAGAAAAAGGACAGAGTAGAGGTGAGGAGGGCAATTCAGTTATGGCAAAATCTGGAAGGAGGGAAAGTTTGAGAAGCGTTTGGAAATGGTGATTTAGTGCGAGGGAGTGGTTGGAAATGAAGAGGAAATAGTAAACCCTAGCCATAATACGAAGGGCATTGACTATCAAGGTAATTAATTTACACTCTTCTAGAAATAATCAGTTCAGGTAAGTTTCTAGAAGTAGTGAGAAAGCTGCCTGAAGCAATGATGCAAGAAAGAAGGCCATAACAATAGCCCAACTAAGAAATGATGAAGTTCTGAGCTAAGACAGTGGCCATGGGAATGGAGAAGAGGACACAACCTCTAGAGACAAGCCTGAAGGAGCCTGAGCTCCTGTCACCATGAAACTAACAACCTTGTCTGCTTATACTTGGACTGTTATTTGATATATTTAAAAATGTCTATTGAGTTTAAGCTAATGCTATTTGGGGTCTATATCAATTAAAGCAAGTTAATACAAGGGATATAACCAGTAGGATCAGTTTGGGAAATGTTTAATCTGAAATTGTTTCAAGCATCCAGAGTTCAAAATAGTAATCAAAGCAAAAGGTTTGGAAGTCAATTACACTTGCATTCATAGTTGAAGCCATGGGAGTAAGATTGCAAAAGAAGAAAGTGTAGAGCTGGAAGGGAAGAGAGCCAAATGATGGGGGAACATCAGCATTTAAAGGGAAGGCAAATCAAGAGGTAACAGCAGAAGGTACAGAGATAGAACAATCAGGGTTATGGAGGCAAAGAACAACATTTCAAGGAATTTGTGGCCATTGGTGTCGAGTGCTGCAGAGTATTCGAGAAGAAGTAGGATTGAGAAGAGGTCACTAGAGAACATGACTGATCTTGCAGGCAGTACTTTTAGTTGAATGGTGGTGAGTAGAAGCTAGATCATAATGAGTTGCTATAGAGTAAATAGGAAGTGGTTTGACTGCAAAGAGAAATAGTGTAATATCACACTTTGTAGACTAAAGCACTATTTTTAACTTTTTTCATCTCATGGCACACATAAACATTACTAAAAGTCTGCAGCACACTAAAAACTTTTGATTCTTTCACCCTGGGTGGCTACTGTTGTGTTGGCTGTTGTCATTTTAAAAAATTTTACAATCTAAGGGAAAAGAGGTCAGGCATTGCATGTTTTAAAAATTCTTGTGGCACACCAGTTGAAAATCACTGGACTAAAGGAAAATTCAGGGACATAGCAGCCAGATGCAATGTGAGGTCTTAGGTTAGATCCTGGTTTGAACAAGCCTGCTATAAAAGACATTTTAGGAGCAATTGGAGAAAATTAGAATATGGACTTGGCATTAGATGATGCCATCCTTTTTCCCCCCTTAGATGGCCCAAGTAGGACCAGCTAGTGTGTCGGCATGCAAATGAGGTTCAGGTCCTCTAGAGTCAGATTCAATGCCATCTTGGTTCAGGCAGGCTTTTGTCAGTTTTTGTTATTCTAGGCTTCTCTTATTTTTTCCTTCCTGTAACAGAAATGGAAAGATAAGTACACAAGGTTTCAACAGCCAGGGACCTACAGTCATGGTGACTGTTCAAGACACCTTCCTTTCCTTTAGGACAGGAGAGATAGAAAAAGGGAGTGGGAAGAAGGTGGGAATTAGAACAATGTATTATAAAAGAGGATATTCTGAGAGGAAAGCTTTTATCGCCTAAAGACATATTGTTCTTTTACAAACTGTATTTTAAAAGATTGCCTAGATTATGTGCTCACTGATGGCTATCAATGGACTTGTGCTAGTGTATGAATCAGTGTAGATAAGATTTATGAGTTATTAAAACAACTTGCCCCCTTAGTTAAAATTTCCCCCATATTTTCATCTGTGAGTCATCTAATCCTGTTATTTACTATAGAACCCTATTGGTATTCCTTAGTTATTTTAATTTTCAAATTAAATTGTTGGATTAAAGTGTTGGAGATGTGTGTGTATGTATAGATGTAGATATTCTGATTGCTTGGGGTATTTTATAATGGCAAAAACTATAACCTTATAGCTTACAACAAGTTTAAGTCTCCATGACACATTTTAATATTTGGCAACTTCCTTAACCATATAGTCACACAACATCTGACAAAAAAGCTGTGTTGTAAACAGATGCTGGCAGGTAGATTACAGCACGTTTTCCCCAATGGAAATAATATCATAAGTGGGACTTGGATTCAAGCCTTGCCCACAGAAGTGGTTTGAAATATGTCCAGAAATTCTTTGATACTCACTTCCAACCTTGGAGCCTAATTCCTCTCCTTTCAGTGTAGGCTGGAGTTAGTGACTTACTTCTAAGGAATAGGAGAAAAAAGCAGATGTGACAGAGTGTGACTTGAGAGACTAGATTACAAAAGGCAACCCAGTTCCCTTTCCTCCCTTTCTCCTGAGTTACTGGCACTGAGGGAAGCCAGGTGCCTCTGGATGTGCAGGTGGTCTATAGAAAGGCCCACAGTGAGGAAGGGGGCCTCCTGCCAACAGCCTGTGAGTGCTCCATCATGGAAATGGACCCTCCAGTTCCTGTCTTGCCTTGAGATGACCATAGGCCTGGTTGGTAATCCAAGTACAAACTCATGAGACACTCTGAGCCAGTATTATCCAGCTAAGTCACTCTTGGACTCCTGATCCACAAAAACTGTCAGATAATAAGTGTTTGTATTTTAAGCCACTAAATTTTATAATAATTCGTCATCCATAACTAACAAACCTATCAGAACCTGTTTAATCAGCTGAAACATTCTCTGATTTCCAGTGAAACACTTTTAAAATCTGATTTTAAGCAAAGGAGACATTATATAAATAATATGATTTGAATACATTTTTGTGGGGAGAGGGGAAGCACATTAGAGAATGACGAGGAAGGAGATGGGCTTTTTTGTTTTAAGATTCTAAATGGAATGTTGGCAACTTTCAGTGGCTCTTTCCTATTTTTTTTATATCTTTTTTTTTTTTTTTTTTTTTTTTTTTTTTTTTTTTTTTAATTAAATCTTTATTGTTCAGGTTACATTTGTTCCTCTTTTTTTTCCCCCCCC
>NW_005354010.1:2289861-2291173 GCF_000412655.1 Myotis brandtii
CAGCTGACAGTATGGATACTCCCTTGTAGGTAACTAACTGTTTTTCTCTTGCTGCTTTTAAGATTCTCTCTTTGTCTTTTGCTCTTGGCAGCATAATTATGATGTGTCTTGGTGTGGTCCTCTTTGGATTCCTTTTGTTTGGGGTTCTCTGCGCTTCTTGGACCTGTAAGTCCATTTCTTTCACCAGGTGGGGGAAGTTTTCTGCCATTATTTCTTCAAATAGGTTTTCAATATCTTGCTGTCTCTCATCTTCTGGCACCCCAATGATTCTGATGTTGGTACGCTTGAAGCTGTCCCAGAGGCTCCTTACACTATCTTCATATTTTCGGATTCTTTTTTCATTTTGCTTTTCCGGTTGGGTGTTTTTTGCTTCTTCGCATTTCAAATCTTTGACTTGATTCTTGCGCTCCTCTGGTCTGCTATTGGGTGTCTGTATAATATTCTTTATTTCAGTCCGTGTATGCTTAATTTCTAGTTGGTTCTTTATCATAGCATCGAGGGTCTCATTAGTTTTCGTGACTCTCTCCTCAAGTTTATTGACAGCTTCTAGCACATTTTTGCAAGCCCTCAAAATTGCGATTTTTAGCTCTATATCCTCCATTTCTGTCATGTTTTTTTGTCTCCGCATTTTTTATGCTTTCTTGGTGCACCCCCTAGTGGTCTTTGTGCGCAGTCTTGTTCTAGTTGAGCCTTGATTGTTGTAGTTAATACTAGAGGGATTTGACCACCAGGCCGACTGGCTGTGTGAATCAGCTGTGTCTGCCGCGGAAAACTTCTGTCCTCTGGGGAGGTGCTAATCTAGCCTTTGCCTGAGGCGATCCGGCAAATGGCTCTGCGCAGGGCTTGGGCGGGGCGGGCTCAACAGGGCGGGCGGAGGGAGCGGTTATGGTGCCCTCAGTCCCGTTCCCAGAGGCTCTGCTTCTCAGAACCCCAGGAACCGCTGCAAACCTCGGAGGAAAAGCTGCCTTCCAACTGATGCCAGACACTCCCGCTTCTCCCGTTTGAGTCCGAGTCCCCAGCGATTCGCCCAGATCTGGGGCTCAGAGTCTGAGACACCCTCCTGATTGAAAACGACAACCGCGCCCTCAGCCACCAGCCCGCTTTGCGCGCGCACCTCCGCACCTGAGTATTTTCCACACTGCGCCTCCTCTGAGCCTCGGTGTGCTGTTATTTTTCCTTCTAGTTGAAGAGTCTCTCCTCAGCCAGCCTTCCTGTGGTTCTGGGTGATGTCCGTTCCGTCTTTTAGTTGTATTTTTGAAGTGGTTGTTTGCGGCAGCAGTCTGCGGTGTTTACCTATGCCGCCATCTTGCTG
>NW_005354010.1:2292133-2296854 GCF_000412655.1 Myotis brandtii
GAAGTTTCTAGAAGATTCTTGAGTAACCTTATAACTGTGGTTTTGAACTCTATATCCAGTAGTTTGCTTTCTTCCATTTCTTTCATTTGTGACACATTTCTTTCATTTGTGACCGTTTCTTTGGCTGCTTCCCTGTGTTTGTTTCTATGTATTGGGTAGCTGCTAAGTCTCCTTGAGTTGATAGAGTGGCCTTGTGTGGTAGGTGTCCTATAGGGCCCAGTGTCTCAGCCTCCCCAATCACCTGAGGTGGACCCTCTTGGTGCACCCCTTTGTGGGCTGTGTGCATAGTGTTATTGTAGTTGAGCCTTGATTGCTGTTGGTGTCACTGGGAGGAATTGACCTCCAGGCCAATTGACTGTGGGGACCAGCTGCCACTACAGTGGGAGAGCTACTGTGCAGGAGACACCCTTATGGGGCAGGACTTGCTTCAGTGGGGCTTTGGTGCTCACTGAGTCTGTCCCGTGAGTGTGTCACTTATGGATGTGAAGAGTTGTAATCTGGTATGGATTCACACTTACCACTGGGTACACTGGCTCTTGGATCTCCAAGGAGGTGCAAAGTCAGCCACTACCTGGGGCCACCCAGCAGGAGCTACAGGAACATCTGCAGATTCCTCCTCTTTGTATCGGGTTTGGAAGTGCCCAGATGAAGCCCAGCTGTGAAGCAAGGCAGGCTGGTGCTGGTGCCGGCCTTGGGCCTTTTATTGATAGCTTTGTTTGACAGGTTTTACGCTGAGAAAGGACAGGACATACATATGCAAAAGCCACTATGCACAGATTGGGTGGGATTGTAAATTGTGTGGGGCGGGGTCTCAGGGAATCTGCAGGACAGAGCAAACAGAAATGGCTGCCAGTCAGCCCTGCACCAGGGACCTCCCAGCATGGGAACAATGACTGCTGTGAGTACCTCTGTTTGGAAGAAAGATGCCCCTGCGTTCCTGCCCTGATGCCAGCAGTCCAGTTTCTCCCCGTATGTGTCTGGGTCTCCCAGAGCCTCGCCCGGCACTGGAGCTCAGAGCAAGCAGGAGCTTGTAAATTCAGTTCATGGTGCTGGCCTTTTAAGAGGAGCAGCTGGGTCTCCAGCAGCCTGTGTGTCACTCAGCCCCAGTCCCCACTGGTTTTTACAGTCCGCAGTTCTTACTGCCCATAGGGACTTCTTTCCCAACTCTGGGACCCTAGGCTGGGTCTGGTGTGGGGCTTGAACTCCTTGCTCCTCCAGGCGGCCTCCAAAGTGGTGATCTTCCTCCTGAGTCAAAAAGGGGCACACCTGGGTGCCGGACCAGCCTGTTTGGGGCCTCTGCACCTCCTACCAGTCTCAATGCGCTTTCTTCCAGTTCTTACTGCCCGTAGGGACTTCTTTCCCAACTCTGGGACCCTCGGCTGGGTCTGGTGTGGGGCTTGAACTCCTTGCTCCTCCAGGCGGCCTCCAAAGTGGTGATCTTCCTCCTGAGTCAAAAAGGGGCACACCTGGGTGCCGGACCAGCCTGTTTGGGGCCTCTGCACCTCCTACCAGTCTCAATGCGCTTTCTTCGTTTACCTCTCTAGTTCTAGTACTTCTACTCAGCCAGCTTTCTTGCAGTTCTTGATGATAGTTGTTCTGTATTTTAGTTGTAATTTTGATGTGGTTGTGGGAGGCAGCAAGTACAGGCGTTTACCTATGCCGCCATCTTCGTTTTCTCTTTCCTATTTTTAAATTGAATATAATTTTATTATACTTATGACTGTAGTTTTATGAAATCTTAAAAAATTGTTCTTATACTCATATATTGAAGAGTTACAATGAGGGCCTGAAGTGAGAGAGGAAATATGTTTTTTCCAAGGGAAGATTTGGAAGAGATGTGAAGGAAGAAGAGGGTCGAAGAGAAGTATGATAAAGAAGTGGAAGCCATTTGTCAGCTGGTGTTGAGAAGGGAAGAGTGAGAACACAGTGCATGCAAATTCACTTGAAAACAACAACAAATATTATATTAATGCAGTACTTCCACCCTAATAAGAAGAAAATCCATTTCTCCCTGAGGCAAGTTAGGTTGGAATGACCTTGATTTTAATGTGGTGAGATGGAGGTGGTAGCCACTGACCATTCATATATAGAAACCTTGCTTATAAAATATTAGAGGCCTGGTGCACAGAATCGTGCACAGAATCATGCACCAGTGGGGTCCCTCAGCCTGGCCTGCACCCTCTCTCAATCCCGGACCCCTCGGGGGATATTAGAGAGCCGGTTTTGGCCCAGTCCCCGCAGGCCAGGCTGAGGGACCTGTGGGGATTGGGCCGAAATCAGCAGTCTGACATCCCCAAGGGAAGTAGTAGTGTGCGAAGTGGCAGGCAGTTGGGGAGGAGCCTGAGCCCAGGCCGGGCGCCGCTCCCGCTCATCCCAGCCCTGCTGTGCCTGCTGCCATCACCCGGTAAGCTTGTTGAGCGGCGCTCCCGCTGTGGGAATGCACTGACCACCAGGGGGCAGCTCCTGCGTTGAGCAATGTCCCCTGGTGGTCAGTGCATGACATAGCCACCAGTTGACTGGTCATTCGGTCATTCGGTTGCTTGGGCTTTTATATATATAGCTGGCTGGTTCTTATACCACTCCTTATTTCAATGTAAATATTGATATCCCACCTAGCTTTCTTTGAATTTCCATATTATTGTTTTATACCTGAATACCTTGATTGATGTGCATAAATATTTGTCAGTTGACTGCCCCTTTCATGTGTTCTGTATAAAAGCCAGCTTAATTTTTGCCAAGTACTGAAAGAACTTTCTCATCCTAATAAGTTTTGCAATTTGCAAAGGAAGATGTTTAAGTTAAATATACAATATAGGAAAATTGAGTTGGTTAAAATGAGAGACCTCAGAATTTCTACATGGATTGGAAATGTAGAGAGATGAATCTGTCTTGCTCCAAATGAGTTCAAAGGATAATTTTTGTAATGCCCATAGCTTCTTTCTTTAAGCCCTTTAGAGAGGTGAATTTTTGCAGATGATTCTGGTAGTGTTTTGGGTCAGTCTCTGTGCTCAGATGAAAATGATTGCTGAAGCGTTAAATTTTCTGTTGCATGCTATCACACAGGGCTTTGGTAAATATGGTATTAATTCATTGCTATGGATATTTTCACAAACATATGAGTTTAATAGGCCACCCATAGTCCATATTCATTCTTGTCTCCATTCTCTTCTTAGATTTATATCTGAAAACATCAGGTCATAATTTGGAATATGACATATGTATACTTGTACACACACACACACACACACACACACACACATTTCCTATCACTTAATGTTCATTCTGAAGGAGAAACATAGGATCTGACACTTTTATGGAATTGGTGATTTATAAGATACTTTATAGATTTATTGCATCAAGATTTTCCATAGAGTACTGAGAATTTATACTATTTTGACCCAAGTCAGTGAGTTTATAATATTTATTAGTATATTTAGGTAAAACCAAGAAACCAAATATGTTCAAGTTTTTTTTAACTTTGTTCCTAGAATAATTCAACTCTGAGCTTCTTAGCTTTGGAGTTTTTGTTGATAAAAAAAACAAAACAGCCCAGCTGGTGTAAAATGATTGAGCATCGACCTGTGAACTAGGAGGTCAGGGTTTGATTCCTGGTCAGGGCACATGCCTGGGTTATGGGCTCTGTTCCCAGTAGGGGCATGCAGGAGACAGCCAATCGATAATTCTCTCTCATCATTGATATTTCTATCTCTCTCTCTCTCTCCTCCTCTCTGAAATAAATAAAAATCTATTTAAAAAAATTTAAAACAGATTCTGTAGAGATAGGCATTTTGTATTATCTTTGTAGAATGAAAATTTGCAGAATTTTATGTTGCCCCATGAAGTGTCATTAAGGAAACTATTTTTTTATGTTTATACAACATGTTCAAGTCAGAAAAGATGCAGAGCTAATAACATGACATCAGGTCTCTTTGGGGAGTTTTAGGTGATAGACTGAATGTTGACACAGAGGGTGTATCTGAGAGGGTGTGTCACCTGTGAAAAACCTTGTATAATTAAGATGAGTAGATGGAAGGCAGATGTGAAAAAGTTTGAGTATAAAGGGGAGTTGACCATATAAATGGTACCAGGCTTGCACAAGTTTTAGTGAAACCAATTTGGATTGGAGGGATGGAGGAACAAATTAGATGATGTTTGGTATGAATTTAGTTCCTGGTCAACTGATCTACATCATAGTTTCTCAACAGCAGTACTAATGTTTTGGACAATTCTTTTTTTGTGAGGGCTGTTCTGTGTGTTATAGTATGTTTAGCAGCATTCCTGACCTTTACCCCATAGATGCCAGTAGCACTACTCTAATCCCTCTTTTTTTGACAACAAAACTGTCTCTCACTTTGCCATATGTTCCCTGAGAGTCAAAGTGACTAGTTGAGAACCACTGGTCTAGATAAGCCTGTGGGAAGCATTGTATTAGTATAGAAGTATTGTATTAGTATAGTATTAGTATACGTTTAAAGTTGCAATTAAGAGGAGATTGCTATTTTCAACAGCATGGATGGAACTGGAGAGCATTATATGCTAAGTGAAATAAGCCAGTCTGAGAAAGATAAACATCACACGATCTCACTCATTTGTGGAATATAATGAACATCATAAACTGATGAACAAAAATAGATACAGAAACAAAGAAGCATTGAACAGACTGTCAAACTTCAGGAAGGCAGGGGAGGGTTGCGGGGGCGGGGTGGGGGGGGAAGAGATCA
>NW_005354010.1:2296944-2306856 GCF_000412655.1 Myotis brandtii
GGGTGGGGGAGGCGAGGGGGAAGTCAATAGGGGAAAAAGGAGACATGTTCTACTATTTGTAATACTTTAAACAATAAAAAAAAGAGGAGATTGCTGAGAAGGAACTGCCTTTTTTGCTAAAGGAAAGTCAAAGGCCCTTTGACTGATGAGGCCACCTACAAACACATCTTCCCAGGTAGCTACCCAGACCTGGGGGCCCTTTCTTTAAATTTTGTGGTATCTTCATGACTGTTACTTTCCAGAGTAGTGGTTTACAGATTTGAGTGTGCATCAGAATCAGATGGAGGGCTTATTAAATTACAGATTATTTGGCCTCCCCAGTTTCTGATTCATTGATCTCATTAAGTGGATCTAAGAGCCTGAGAGAAGCTTTGCATTTCTAACAGGTTCCCAGATGAAGCTGTGGCATCACAAAGAGACCCCATTTTGAGAACCACTTTTCTAGAATAAATAGCCTTTGGTTTTATCTGGTGTTAGATCTTCCTTGATTACCTTTGAGATTTTGTGCACAGGCTTGCTACCTTTAGATTTTCTTGTTCACATTTGCTCTTTCTATTTAATCCTTGCCTTGTTTACTTCCCATGGTCCTTAATTGTCTTCCTTCATTTACAGTTTGCACTAATGGGTGAAGGGAAGATGCCTCATCTTCCTTTTGTTTTTTTTCACCGGGCAATTTTTCTTTGATTCATATTATATGAGATTCCCTCATGCTGCATCCTGTACCATCTCCTAAGGCAGTGGTCGACAAACTGCAGCTCGCGAGCCACATGCGGCTCTTTGGCCCCTTGAGTGTGGCTCTTCCACAAAATACCGACTTCTGCGCATGGGCCACGAAGTTTCAATCGCACTGTACATGCGTGCCCACACGTGGTATTTTGTGGAAGAGCCACACTCAAGGGGCCAAAGAGCCACATGTGGCTCACGAGCCGCAGTTTTCCGACCACTGTCCTAAGGTTGCCCATCTTTCAGGATATCTGTGCTTAAGGATGGATTATGTATATGCTCCACAGTTATAAAAATCTGGGGTGTCTTAGCATTTAAGATGATATTTTGAATATAGTAACACATTTTTAGGAAATATCTAGCTTTTAGATCCTTTTTAAGCTGTAAATGATTTATTGGAACTTATCTTTCTATAAGGGACCTTTGAATTATTTTGCATAAATGTATAATTTTACACTTGCCCACGTTAAAGCTTATCTGTGAATTTCCTGCCCACTTAAAAATCCTTATGAGATTACTCATTAAATATTACTGTCATATGCATTCTTAGAGTTATTACTATATCCTATCCTTTCTCAGTTATCAAAATGGTTTGTTTTTTAAAAAATGTAAAGATTGTGTTTGGGAGGAGGAAATTCCCCCTTCTACCCATGTTAGTTCTTATGGCTAGACTAATATTAAAATTGACACAAAACCAGATTAACAGGAGAAAAAGCAAGTTAATAAATGCACACAGCAGATCATAACTGATGCTCAGAGAAATCATTGAAGCGAGCAGCTACTTATACTTTTCAGGAAAAGAAACAATAAATTTATGAAGAATTAAAGGATGATGAAATTTAGGTTTGGGTGCTCATTAGTGAAGAATCTAAGTAAAGTTTGGGCTGGTGTAGCAAAATAGTAAAGGAGTAACAACATTTGTTTATACAGGCTTTTTGACCCTGGATTCCTGAATTCTGGTGATAAGTGTGTCTTTTTCAGTCCCCTGAGCAAGGGGAGCAGGCACCTTTCACAGGGGAGATTTATTTATTTCCTGCATTCAAGGAGACAATGGAGGGTCAACGTGCCCTTCTCGCAGTGGCTGCTTGTCAAATAACTTTAATTCAGAGTAATCGATAAGCCCTTGCAGGGTATTTTGGGGCAGCCTGCGGGAGACCCTGACAACTGGTCCTTGGGAGACCACCACTGTTTATATTTTTATATCAGTTCCCTTTGCTGCATGTTGATAAGGAGCTCTCTATCCATGACAAAAGAGGATCCCAGGACCCTGTAGGAGAGGAAAAATTATTTTTCTCTATTCTTCTGAGTTCTTAGCTGAGACCCCTGTAATAAAAGACAGATTCACAAAATAAAACAAACTAGTTTATTGACATGCATTTCTCCTGTACACATGGGAGACGGAGAAAAATGAGTAACTCCCCGAGGTGGATTAGAATTCAGACTTAAGTACCATTATTTTAATAGGAAAAAGGGAAAGGGATGTAGGCCTCTTAGGGGAGACTAAGTGATTCTTAGTAGAGATGAATGGGCCCTGAGAAGAATATTGGGAGGTATAACAGTGATAAAGTTTGCCTGTGTGTAGTATTGACTTCTAGTCTCCTGTCTTTAACAAGAGTCAGTCAGCTCTGGTTGGTGAAACTCCAGGGAAAGGGATTTATGACAATTGAGTTCCGTTAGGAAAATCTGTCTCTAAGTAGAAAACTCCCTGCATTTTCTGTTTTGCAAGTACCCACAGCTCAAAATGATCAATATATCAAGGCCAGATATTTTGGGGTTGTATATTCTGCTACCATTCAATCCCATTCCAACTTTGGGTCAGAAGTAGACTATTTCCTCTCTAGCACCACATGGTTTTCCTAGACTTGATTCAATTTGAAGAGCTGACCCCAGTGAATCACCCACCATGAGCTGCGAGTGCCAGCACTCTGGATCTTGCAGTATGCTTATTGTAGGTGTGTTTCATGGCTGGGGCAATTTGGATTGCAAGCACCGTTAGAAATGTTTGCTCCTTAAGCAGCAGTGATAGAGGACTTTATTTGATTTCAGCAATAGGCCCTCTTTGCTCCCAGCTCTCTGTACATGCTCCAAAGCTGCCTTCCACGTTTACAGATTTCTGCCCGCTCTTTT
Organism: Myotis brandtii; assembly: GCF_000412655.1. Classification (NCBI taxonomy): domain Eukaryota; kingdom Metazoa; phylum Chordata; class Mammalia; order Chiroptera; family Vespertilionidae; genus Myotis; species Myotis brandtii. The sequence continues at coordinate 2,299,795 of NW_005354010.1, forward strand.
CCAAGCTAACTTCTGGTCATCCTTCAGGTGTCAGCTTGCACATGACCATCACACCCCCTCAGAAGGGTCTTGCATGACACCCAGGCTAATACACCCTGCCATTTGCTTTGGAGCACCAGTACTTCTTTTTTATAAAACTTCGCACAGTGTAATTATTTAACTGTCTGTAATAATATGAGGAACAACTCACTTGCCTGTGAGTTTTCTAAGGACTGTGCCTGGGTTTTGGGTCACTGTAAATCCCTGGTGCCTAGGAAAGGTGCCTAGAAGTACCTCTGTATTTAATGACTAGTGGGTTTATTCATCCTGTCTGCTCTTTGGCATAACTCTAAAAAACACACACCAAAAACCCTGCTTCTAAGTGTTCCCATTTGACTGTCAATGATCACATGTCTTCCTTTTGTTTTCCCTCTTTGTTCTCTAAGCTCTGCTTAGAGAGCTAAACTCCTTAGCTTTTTTTCATAGGATGTGGTCTCCAGACCTCCTGTCATCTTGGCTACCCACTTTTGGATGTTCAGTTGAACATAGTGTTCTGGGTATCCTTACAGAACACAGGAAAGTGTTCTTTTCCTCTATTCGAGCTTGGTCCTTCTCTAATACACATCAGCACTGCTTTAATGTCTTTAGCACCTGAGTCACACTGCTGGCTAATGCTAAAATTCTCGTCACTGCAATGCCTCAGCTATTCCCATGATGCATTTTCACAATACAAGCAATATATGACCACTATAAAAAACTAGGAAGTTCAGATGAAAAAGAACAATAATATAAAATCACCAAATAATGCTGTCATTCAGGAACATCCAGGGTTAAAATTTTATCACCTCAAAGACTTTTCCCATGGGCTATTTATATTGATATAAGTACATATATATGCATGTATGTAGGTATATATTTGTATATATACACATATGTTTATATATAAGTGTGAGTATATATGTATATGTTTGTGTGTATTATAAGCTCATTTTCATTTTATATTATGATGTCTCTTCATGTCAATAAATATAGTTCTGTTTTGTTTTGCCTTGGGAGGCAATGTGAATAGTGATTAAGAATCCAGAAATTGAGCACTGGCTGGTGTGGCTTAGTTGGTTGGAGTGTCGTCCTGTACACCAAAAGGTTGCAGGTTTGATCCCCAGTCAGGGCACATACCCAGGTTGCAGGTTCGAGCCCTAGTTGGGGTGCCTGCAGGAGGCAACTGATTGATATTTCTCTCTTTCTTTTTCTCCCTCTCCCTTCCTTTCTCTCTAAAATACAGGAGGCAACTGATTGATATTTCTCACTTTCTTTTTCTCCCTCTCCTTTCCTTTCTCTCTAAAATCAATAAAAGCATATCCTTGGGTGAGGATTAAAAAAAAAAGAATCCAAGAATTGAATTCAGATTGATCTGGGCTCTACAATCCCCTACCACTTACTTGCTGTTATGACCTTGGGTATGTTACTTATCTTTTCTAAATTTCAGTTATATACTAGTAGTTATATACCATATTTATAATAGCTATATAATTTATATAGCTAATATAGTATTACATTTTATGGATATACCAATTTACAGCATCTTTAGACTAGGTCTCCCCTAATACTACAATTTAATTTTGAATTCTAAAGCTGGATTTTATATTGTTAAACTTTGTCTTGTTGATTTCAACCAAATTTTTCAGGCTTTGTAATAATTTTAGAGTACTTTTTAATCTTTATATCTTGGATCTCTGTATCATATAGAAATTTGATAATCAGATATTTAATCCAATTTATAGATAAGAATGTTAAACATAGTAAATATATAGTAGAAGACAGTAGCATCCCCTCCCTCCATTGTCCTAGAGATAGTAATACACTAACCAGCAGACTTTGGTTAAGGCTATTGAGTGTTGAATCAATCAAATTAATTGCTATATTCTTGATCAATTTCTCTCCCTGGTCTCAAGGAAAGGCAAGAGAAATCCTGCCAGAAGCTCTGATTGAATAAGAATATATTATCATTGCAGTAGTTTCATTATATCTCTCCAGTACGAGTTTCATAAAAATAAATAAGGTTTGTCTGATGAATTTTTACTTAAATCAATGCTAGCTCCTTGAAATGTTAACACTTTTTATTAATAATATAGATACTATGGATGCATGATTTAAAATATCAATATTTCTGGAAAAGGAAAAATCTATAGCCCCAAATCCATAAAAATATGAGATAGATCCATTCCAGCTTTTTACTTACAAAGGGGTGAAAGGTATGCTTTGGAGGCAGAGAGGAAAGAAAGGGGAAAAAAGGTAGTTTTGAAGATGGAGAGAATTTTTATTTGCTTCATTATTTTCCCCATGGGATAATAGTGTATCTAAAAAAAAGGACATTCCATAGTACCATGTTTCATAAAGTCATTGTAGCATTACATACATACAAATAAATGCTGCCCAAACATACTATAAAACGTATATGCTATGTCTTCTATTTATTATCCACCTGGGTGGATGTGATAGTGATAATTATTATTAAAATAACATAATACTTTTAAATAATATTGTGGTTATGCTCTCTAAGTGCTCTCTTATTTATTTATTTTAGTTCTCCAACATAGCTCAGTAGGTTGGTAGGATATCACTCAAAAGGGAAAAGAGGGATAGAAAGACTAAGTGATTTTTCCCCAGAGGGTCACAGTAAGTAATTCGTGGAATTAAGACCAGAAATAAGAGGTTATATTAGAAGGATCCTCACCTGGAATTTAGTACAGTTTCCTCTCCTTCTGTTGGGAGTGAGCCAAACTCAAATAGTTGTTTCTGGAAGAACATCAAGATCTGGTTCCCACCTGCTTCCATAGCCTTATCTCCACAGCTCCTCATTCCATATCTCTTGTTCCAGGAACTCATGTGCTAGTAGTTTTTCTCATATCAATACTACTTCATGCCTTTTTGTCTTGGGCCATATAGGTTCATCTGAATAAAGTGCCCTTCACACCTTTCTTTACCTGCAGTGTTCTTATTTTAACTCCTTTCCTTCCGGAAGCCTTCTCAGAACTTCCAGATAGGGCTTTTGCATGGTTGTCCTAGCACTTGATATTGCAGCTATCTCTTTATGCGTCTCTCCTCTACTCTACTATAATTTCTTTGCACATCCAGAGCCTAACATGTAGTGAGTGCTCAGATATGCTAATATGGGCTAAACTGGCAAACCAGCTGTACCAAATAGGATATGGCAGAAATCTAAATTAATGAACAAATGAGTACTCTTGGACCATACTCTATTTAGAACGAAATTCAGTTTGATTTTTGAAATTACGATTTTCAAATGATTATTCCAGCAATATCCATTGTTTGTGTCACACATCTAATTAGTGATTTGCCCAAGTGGGCAAACATGAGTATTTTTTATCCAGAAGCAACATGTGTTAACAATCTCAATGGCTAATGGGTTTGGTAAGGCTCTTTAAGAAAGCAGTTCTGTTTTAATTCAGTTTTCTTAAGAGATTAGAGGAATCTTTACCAGAAATTTTGACAATATCTACCTTTTTAAACCATTCTGACACCCACGTGATTTGATTAATTTAGTTTTTAATAGATATGAGGGAATTTTAAAACATTATACCCACAGGATAATTTATTCATGGAGGATCATTTTATATGGTGAATTTTCATTCCCTCTTTTCTGATAAAAGTAGAAAAAAAGTATGTGGATTGCAGCTCCTAACTTAATAATTTTACTTATGACTAAGAATGGAACATATATTTCCATATATTACATAACCAATTTAAAAAGCACCTCATATTCTTTCTGTGACAGAGTATGAAAAACACAAGGCAGAGAATATGGTTTTTAGATTTTTTTCTCCTGTAGAAGCTTAACCATGTCATTTTGAATAGTAGAGGAAGACTGGGTTAAAATGATCAAAATAGCCATTCAAGGAATGTATCTTAATGTCAGCCTTGAGTAGCTTTTTTTTCTGCTAAGGAAATCTAACAGGATATTAAAAAACATATTAACTTTCAAAATATGTTTAGATTCTAAAGAGGATATATGAGAATATGAGAGCTATATTTAGTAGAAGGTCAGACCCAAAGAATTTGTAGAAAGGGGTCGCTTAAATTTAGTTTGAAAGCCAGCACTCTCACATATCATACCCCTCCAATCCATTCTCCATGCAGCTGGTACAGTTATCTTTCTAAAAGCAAATGTAAATATGTGATTCATCTGTATAAAGCCTTTAGTAGTGGAATCTAGATGCCTTGGCTTAGAAGACTAGGTCCTCCCCAAAAAGGACTTGCAGTAAATGCCCTTGAAATCCATATTTAAACTACAAGGAGCAACTCTTAGTGCCCAGAACATCTCAGCTATTGGCTACTTCTTATTCAGCAACCATCTCTGCCTGGAATGTGTGACCTCTGTCCATTTTCCCAGGGGAATTGACCATTCCATCCTTCCCATTTATAATCCACCTCTACACTACTGTATTTTCAAGAGATGGGTAATTTTGTGTGTGCAATTACCCATCTCTCTTAGACTCTAAGCTCTTATTATCTCCACGTGGCACTTTATGAATGGATTCACCGATACCTGAGAGAGATCTTTGCATGTGTCTACTCTCAAAATCAATATATTTCATGGAAGTTTTGCTATTTCAAGATAAGTTGTCTCCAGCTTGAGATATTTCCCTGAGCTTTTATTATTGCACTTAGTGATTTTGTTTTAATATTGTAGTTGAAAACATTAGACATTAGTAGCTTTGTTTTATAATTTCAACTCTCATTCAAATACAAAATTCTCAATTTTGACCTTTCCTTTTTCCGCCATGGAAATTGTTTTCCAAAATGTGTTCTGTGACCCATTTTGCCCTTTACAGGTGTTTAGGACATTGTGGGGAGCAAATATGGGAAAGCTATCACCATTTTTAGTTAAATTCCTATTTAGAGTGATTCTGTGTTATGACTACTTAAAGAGATTCTATGTTATTTTTTTCCCTTGAGATATTACCAATCTTGATTACTGGATTATTGTTATGTATGAGTTATTTAAATTATGTAAAATTATAGATTAGCATGTCAGGTATTATGGGTAGTCATAGAATTAGTCCTTGCCATTGTCTGCGGGTTTAAAAGTAAATTCCAAAGTAGACATCATTACTGGGGCATAGGTAGAATCATAGAATATTGTTAATTTTGTCCATCTCCCCTTTATTTTTAAAGTTGAGAAAGCATAAGCTCAGAGTCTTAGTGGCTTATCTTGGATTTCATGGCACAGAGAAGTCCTGAGCCATATACAAAGTATTTCCAAGTCCCTGCCTTTCGTATTTGAAAATCATTCCAGTGGCACTGCAGTGCAGCGACTATCCAGGAGGTACCAGGCTTGGAGCTGGGAGTTACACTATAGCTTGCTTTCCATTGATTTTTTTACTGTCCCCTGAAGGAGAGAGAGTGCTACACAAATAATTAGTCCTTCAGAGAAGAGATTGAAGCACAAAACTGCTTTGTAACTTCTGGCTTTATCAAATGACTATTTACTTTTAGGCGATACCTTAAAAGTATCTGAAACACTGATTTTTTTACTTGAATTAGCAGAAACTTTGACTAGTGAGTGAAGATCTCAAGTTGTCATTACTTCTGTTAACAAATGGGCCTATTGCTTCCCTGTGGGTTATGAGAGTTCATATTGAGCAGGATAGATTGGGTGGCAACATGGAGCTATGCATTAGTTAATAACTGAGGCAAGGGCTTCAGAAACAAATAGAAATAGTCTTGGGAGTCCTTTCTAAATGTATCTCCATCTAACAGGCATTTTTCCTCAATAGGTCAGCTATTGTTGCTAGGTGGCTTTAATCATTTTGCAACTTCAAGTAAAAAAAGTTATACCATAGCTTTTTGTCAGCTTCCTTCCTTTTATTCATAGTAAGAAGGACATAAAACGTTCCTGAAAAATGCCCTGTCTTAGAAATCTTGCGGGAAGGTAACTCTTTCAGTCATAGAAAAATATTTCAAATCCTGCTTTGAGCTGATAATAGGGACAGCAGGTGGGGTGGGGGAGGGGGAAACGAAGAGCCTCTAATTATACATCAAGGACACTTTAAAGAAAAGAACTATACTTTAAAAAAAAAATCTTCTAAAGCCTCCACTTGTACTAAACACCAAATCTGCACTTACGTTTGCAGAATGAGCGGATGGGTTTATTGGATGGATGATGGATGGGTAAATGGATGGATATTTTACATCTACTTTTTATCATTTTTTAATGTCACAGGATCTCTAAAATAAATTTGTCTTCTCATAATGGAACACGTTTTCTTCCTTTTTATTTGCATAAATAAAAGCATTATCCTCTTAGTCTTCTCTAGTCTCATATAAAAAACAACTCCCTTGTCTGTAAAGCTATCCACTTTTTTTCTGGATTACATCTCATTCTACTTTGGATCCAACCCCTTAATTATGTCTCTGGCTTTCCACATGTCTGTACCTTCAAAAGGACCCTACTCTCTGCCATACCACCTCCTCTTGTTTGCCGCTCAGCACCTCCAAGGTGTGCCACTTACTGCTCCCTCCCAATTTACTTCTTAATTCTCTGCAGCATGGCTCTCACTCTTTGAAGATGGATATCCCCTCATTTAAAATGGAAACAATAATACTACCTGGCAAAATGATTTTTTAATATTTGTCCAGACATAAGTATACGTGATTTCTCTACAATTGGTCCACAATTCTCATAAGCAAAAATCTTTCTCCCCAGGTTTGGCCAGCCTTTCTTCCCTCCTTCCCCCCCTGTATCTTAATGATGCCTCCAAGGTACAGCTCCAGCAGCACCTCCTTGAAGCTTCTTTTTGGTTATTCTACTTTATTCCTATCTCTACTTGATGCTTAGTTTTCTTATGATAATTACATGGGGCAATGTGATAGCATATATTTTATTTTAAAAAAATCTCAGCATTTGATTCAGTGCTGAGCCCATAGTAGATAATTAGTAAATACTTCTCAATTGACTAAACTATTATAGATATACTAGAGGCCCGGTGCACAAAAATTTGTGCACTTGGGGGGCGGGGGGAGGGGGGTCCCCCAGCCCGGCCTGTGCCCTCTCACAGTCTG
>NW_005354010.1:2307138-2319646 GCF_000412655.1 Myotis brandtii
GCAGCAAGCAAGCCTTGTGCTCGCTTCAGTGCCTGGCTGCCGGCCGCCATCTTGGCTGACAGTTAATTTGCATATACTCACTGATTAGCCAATGAAAAGGGTAGCGGTCGTACGCTAATTACCATGTTTCTCTTTTATTAGTGTAGATGGGGGACTCTGACTCTTTTGAATAAATTGATTGTCATTTTATTAAGGACTCTGAATATCTACAATAGTACATTCATCATGATAATTTAATTTATGACCTTTTTTTTTGCAGGAGCTTTAGCTATTAAGTAAGAAACCCTTCGCATATTTTTACTGTTTTCATGATCCATATATTGATTTTAAGGTTTGATGTTGGACACTTTACTGTATTCCTTTCCAGATATTAAAGGCCTTCCTAGTTACGAGTTATTGTTTCAGAATCAGGAAACATGATTGATAGACAAAAGGACTGGCAAGTAACAGTAACTATGGTTGTAAATGAAAAGATATTTGGGGATGCATAACAAGAATTCAGGGTAAAGACTTGCAAATTTTGTGGCCCTCCTAGAACTGATTAGTAACACTCTTCTCTGGAGTGTGTGTGTGCATGCATGCATGTGTGTGTGTGCTCTGAGGCAAGGATGTGAGGGCAAAGAATAGTCCTATATGTAACTAGAAGGAGAATCAAGGCTATACTTAGTATTACTGTTATACTTTCCTTTCCCAGTTTCTCACAAATAAAATATTTTTTTGATATGGAATACAATTGCTTCTAATTCCAAACTATGAGTCCCCTCTAAGGGATTTGTCAAAATGCCAAAAAAGATGGGGGCAGGATCAATTTGAATATAAGAAGAATACAAGTGGAAAGAAATTCAGAGCCCTGCTCCATTGGACAAAATTGCAAATGAACTGAATTTGGCTGAATTTTTGTAAGCCTACCAGAAATTAAAAGATACTATTGTTTTGTTTTTTGGGTAAGCTGAATTGATCAAAGTGCCTTTGAAATTCTATTAACCTTTTATTCAAACCCAAGTAGACAACTTTCTTATTTAGTGTGTCATTAACCCCACTTTAACCTCCATTGCCTTCTACCAAACTAGTGAAAATGAAAAATGACTTGTGATAGATGCTCAACATACTTCATGTGTTGTGTTCCTTTTTTATTCTTGTTTACTTTGAGTTATGTAATCCATGCTATCATTTTGGAAATTTTCTTAACCTTTTTTTATGTGGGACCTTCTGTCTCTAGAATCTTATACCACCCCTCACTCTGGTGACTTCTTGAGGAAGGAAAAATATGTGACATTGTATGTCTAAAAGTGACTTTATTCTACCATCACACTGGACTGTTAATTTTGCTAAGGTCATACTTTTAGAATGAAAATTATTTTTCCTTAGAATTATGAAGGCATAACTCGACTATCTGCTAGTTCCCAATGTTAATGTTGAGAATCTGATGTCTCTTTGTCCTAATTCTTTACAAGGAATCTTCCCTCTCAATCCATTTCCTGGAATTTTTAGGTATATGATGTGGATCTTTATTGATTTTACTAGACATTTTCAAGAACTTGTCAATTTGGAGACCCACATCAGTTAGTTCTGAGAAATGTTCTTTTATTATTTCTTTGATAATCTTTAAATAGATTTTTTTTTGTCTTTCCTGCTGAAACTCCTATTAGATTTTTGGACCACATGGATTTTCTAAATTACTCCTCTCTTTTTTGTTTGTTTATAAGCCCTTTCTTTGTATTTTTCTTCCTCTCCAGGAACAATCTCTTTATTGGATTTAAAATATTTTACTTTCATATTTTTAATTTCAAAGAACAGATTTTTTAAATTCTTATTTATGCCATCTTATTTTTAATTCATAATGCTAAATTTTATACCAATTTCCAATTATTGAAAATTTATCCCGCTCCCCTCTTTTATTCTCTATCTTTTGTTTCATTTGGAGACTTTCTCAATGTTTGGGAATTCTTACTTGTCTTCTCATGTTCCTGCTTGAACACTGATACAAGCTTTGTGAGATAGTTGGGTTTGTTCATTGATCAGCTTTTCTGTGACCAGGCAGATCATTTTTAGTGGGGGACCACTAACAATCAGTATGCCTTTCCTTAGTTTCTCTAGAGCAGGATCCTCTAATTTCTTTGTAAGGAAGCACAAACCTGGCTATTGACTTTCTAGAGCAGGGGTCCTCAAACTACGGCCGTGGGCCACATGCAAATACAAATATTGTATTTGTTCCCGTTTTGTTTTTTTACTTCAAAATAAGATATGTGCAGTGTGCATAGGAATTTGTTCATAGTTTTTTTTTAAACTATAGTCCGGCCCTCCAACGGTCTTAGGGACAGTGAACTGGCCCCCTGTTTAAAAAGTTTGAGGACCCCTGTTCTAGAGCTGGTCAGAAGGAAGAGTTGGATGTCTCACTGTCTTCTCACCCCACCATCCACTGTCCCTGATGTCCTGAGTTCTAAGATTCTCAGGCTCAGTTTCTCTGTGGAATATTTCTCAATACTCTTATGGAATGAGGGAGGGGTAGGCAGGTAATAGGTTGTGTTGGAGGTGGGGACACAGGGAAATAAATGTTTCTTATAGCTATTTTCAAACCCTCTTTTTAAATTGTTTTTATTATGCAAATATTTTCTCCCTTTCTAAATTAGTCTAACTTATAAAATGAATTCTTAGTTCAGTCTTCAGTATAGATATTAAATAATCTTGTCAGTATGCTTGTATTATAATTGGCTCAGGTTAGATAATAAAATAACTTGTACAAATATAGAACTAGGGAAATCTAAAGTATTTTGTATTTATTTATTTACCTTTTTATTGAATTTATTGGAGTGACACTGGTTAACCAAATTATACAAGTTTCAGGTGCACAATTCTACAACACATCATATGTACACCATATTGTGTGTCACCATCCCAAGTCAAGTCTCCATCCATCACCATTTATCCCCTTTATCTTCTTTTATACTCTACCTGGTGCTTCCAACTCCTGAACCTTTACTAGGTTCTGCAGGGTAAGGTGGAGTGCATCTCATTGGTGTCTCACTTTAGTAGATACTCTTTTCTATTAAAATTTGGCTGTATCTCATTTCTTGGTGGGAATAGGGTTTGGGATATGTCTGCTAAAATTACTTGATCTTAACAAAAGATTGGTCTTATTGAGAAGACTTACATTATTTATGGAATAGGCTGGTATATACTGGTAGATATAGAGAGAATTCAACTAGAAGTAATTTGGAAAGCCCACAAGGTCCAAAATCTAAGCAATGGAAGTTTTCAGCAGGAAGGACCAAACAAATAATCTATATGGTAAATCCAAGAATGGTGATATGAAGGCTAACATTATGGTACTTTAGTGTTGTCTGTGATGATGTTATTCTCTCTTTGCACAATAGCTTTAGAGACTGGACTTTATAAAACAGGGAGCCTAATTGAAAATGCAGACATATAAACTGAAAAATGTAAAGTAGGAAGGTCCCTGAAAGAATGGGGGATGAGCATAGAAAGGAAGGTAGTTTCGGTAGAAGGGGTATGAAGAGGAAAAAAGCAGAAGATTTGTTGATGGTTCTAACACTGTGGCTTCAAGGTGCTGCCTGGTAGCTTTAGGTGTCAGTGTGGATTAAAAATGGGTGCTTTCTTGTCATTGAAGGGGTGCCACCAACACAACTGCTTAAGTGGTCCTAGATCCCAGAAGTTCACTCGTTTTCATATGAATTATTTTGAAAAATCTAGGACATCTTTCACGTGATCATGTCATAGATAACTAAAAAACAAGACACAGTATAGGGTTCAAAAGTAAAATTTAAAATGTCTTAGATGGCTAAATTATTTCCAGTAGAGTTCATAAATACTGTCCATTAAACATGAAGTTAGATATCTGATTCCAAAAAACCAATACCAATGTATTCTTTTTATCTCAATCTTATCTGTAGTGATTGGCAGTTCTTTATAATAGATCATGAATCTTTTGCAACAGGGTGATGTTGAGGCAAGAGAGAATATCTTGTTTGTTTTTATTTCACTGAGCAGAGCTACATGACACCGTTGTTTCTGAAGAGTAGCTATCATCTGCATGCTGCAGACTGCCTTTCTGGCTGCAGTAATTTAGGGGGCATCTGAGAGCTGAGTTTGATGGTACAGAAACACACCATCAAGCAAGTGCTGAGCATGAGGTCCTCTAAGGCAGGTTTCATTTTGTAGGTTGTGTGCAAGGTGCATTTCTATTGATTCACTGCATCTACCTACCTACATGTCTATGAGATAGGGCTAAGCCAGATATATTTCAATCAGCTGAACATTTATTTGGCAAATCAACTTAAAAGTAATTATTTCAGCCCAAATCTATGACTTGATAGGACCTGACTGCTGAGGGAGTAATGAAGTGTGTGGGTTGCTCAACCTGGGTCTTGTGGTGGCTCATTAGCAGGACTAGAGCACACCCTTTTCTTTCTTTCTTTTTTTTTTTTTGGTATAGCAAAGGTGGAGATTCATTAAAGAACAAGTACAGACTCCCACGTGGGGAAGGGAAAAGATCTCACAGCACAGACTCCCACGTGGGGAGGGGGAAGAGTCCCCAAGCACACCCTTTTTGACATCATCTTTCTGTGTATGTTTGGAGAGGCGGGTCCTAACAGATGGCCTTGAGACAGGCTCCCATGACTACCAGGCATGCCAAGTAGGCAGATGAGTGATCTGGCTTGTTCCTTCTCTTTCAGATTGCTGCCAGCCAGGGAAAAGTGGTGAAAATAAATCAATGGCTCCCTCTTTCAGACCCAGCATGTACCTTACAGTCATCAAAATAAGAAACATCCTGTAGTGACTGTTGGGTGATTTCTCTGATAGGAAGAGCCCTTCACACACTGGAGATTAACATAACGAATGACCAGGTAGTGTCTCAGAAAAGACATTTTTTTGTCAGGGAGCAAATGTTGGCACTGAATGGACAGCAGCAGGTTTGGAGGGAGCATTGTTTATTCACTCTCAGACGCTTTGTGTCCTTTGTGACTCTGCTCAGTATTTTTGGTAACTGGTTGGTAACTGTTTATATCTCCCATCATCAGAACACAGGAAATCATAAACAGGAGTCATGCTGAATATCTCTGGCAGTGCCTTTGTGTTCTTACCGTACTGAAAGCTGAGGGGCCTCTTCTTGTGTAACATCCATATTTTTGACTCTTCATGGAGTCCAAGGGACACTGTACAGCAAGGGACTCCGTTTTAGACCAAAGACATAATCTTTAACCCTCGATTAATCTTCACATATTAACAAGTTGACCCTGAGCAAGGTCACTTTTTAGAGTAACATGTCAAAAAATTGGTCCTGGATGAGGAGAGTGTGAGATCTTTTATTTTTTTTAAGATTTGATATGTCATTGCATTAATTGCTAATCATTAATATATTAACCAGTGGACCCTAAACTAGGCTCTTTTTCGGCCCAGTTTCTCTTTATTTGGAATAAAGACACCTTCCCTCCCCCACCTTGCTTACAAATCTATGAGTCATGTTCTCACAGATGCCAACTGATTTTCTGGTTATAAATCATGGACATAGATGTGTTTTCAGCAATAGACATTTCCCATATGTGAGAGCCACATTGGGTTAAGGTAGAAGGGAAGTCTTACTTTTTGGAATGAATCTGCTATATATGTATGAGGCTTTTCAATTTTGAAAGCTTCATATGGCCCGTGGGTGGCATGTTGGATACCCCAAGACTTACATAGTGCAGTATGATAATCTAGTTCCCAAATTTTACATAGCTTGACACATAGAACTGGTAATGTTTCTAGAAATGCCACAAATAGAACCATCTTCATATGACCTTTATGTTGTGATCTGCTTTAAGTCATCTCACTAGTTAGAAGCAGTTGGAGATAGTTAGGTCAGAGAATTAAAAGTGAGACTTCTGGCCTTATTTTTGATTTGGTTATAACTGAGCTGTTTCTTGAGAAATAGCACTTATCATGTCTCTTCACTTCTACTTGAAAAATATATATGCAAAATCTGCCTGACTTGCAAAATTTTTTTTTGGGGGGGGCTTTATAAATGTTAAGAAACTTATATGTAAAGATTATTATTGATGACTGAAATACTTAGAACTGTCAAAAAGGATGGCAAGGCTTCAACTAGCCCTTGAGAGGAGACAGGTCTGCTGTGAGTTAGTCATCATCTGTGGATGATGTATTTAAGGACATGATGCACAGCAGTTGAATTTATAAAAAAATATGTTGGTAAAGCTCTTTCAGGAGAACTCATGGATTGCATCCTCAAATTCTGGGAAAATGGAATTTTCCCTTAGCTTTACAAGTGTGGCAAAAGGGATTCTCACTATTATGCATTTTTTTTTATTCTCATTAATCTTTTACACACACATAAAATATGTGATAATTAAAATGCTATCTTAAATTTATGATATATTTAAAATATTAATGTATAATGGCGTCTCAGAATAATGACTATTTTACTTCTAATGCTTTATTTGTGCATTTTCTTTGGGAAAATGGGCAGTCAACTATTTGTTTATTCTTACCCTTTTGTTCAAATGTACATTTTTTATTTATTGAAATAAAATGTGACTGTTGGGCCTTCATATCCCAGAGCAGCCCTGTAGTCTTAGTACAAAAAAATTTCTCTTCTTGCTCTGGCTGGGTAGTTCAGTTGGTTAGACCAATACCCTAAGGTTGCAGGTTCGATCCCTGGTCAGGAATCAACCAATGAATGCATAAATACGTGGAACAACAAATCTCTCTCTTTCTCTCTTTCTCTCTCTAAGTATCAATAAAAAATAAACTTTCTCTTCTTCTTTTTTTCCTGCCCCTGCAAATTACAGTCAGCCCCCCAAACAGGTCCTTAAGTCAGTGGAACCTACCAACTGTAATGTAAGTACAAAGATGAGAAAAATAAGATCAAAGAGGTGAAGTAATTTATTTAAGGAGAGTTTGGGCAGAGCTGTAACTAGAATTCAGGTCATTTCACTCTTAGTTCAGTTCTTGCACAAATATTTATTGCCCTCAGTTCTGTGCTGGTTGCTATTTTTATGCCCTTTCTATTTTATTGTATTTCCTGCCTGTCTCTGCTATAGGGGATTTGCTCTATAGAAGTTACTTTTCTTTCCATGGGGAAGCATTTTCGCCATGCCCATGCTCTTCATACTAACTCAGCAGACCTCCAATCTCCTTATTTATTTTTTAATTATAGTTGAAATACAGTGTTATATTAGTTTTAGTTGTATAGCAAGCATGTCATACTCGCAGCTAGCTGGTGTATAGCATAGTGGTTCAACATTTACATGTCTTACGAAGTGATCACCATTGTAACCATCTGTCACCACACACAGTTATTATGATACTAGAGGCCTGGTGCATGAAATTCGTGTGCTCAGGGGGGTCCCTCAGCCCAACCTACACACCCTCTCACAGTCTGGGACCTCTTGGGGGATGTCCCCCTGCCGGCTTAGACCCGATGCCCCCAGGGGTTGGGCCTAAGCCGGCAGTCAGACATCACTCTCGCAGTCTGGGGCTCTCGCAGTCCGGGAACTCTCGCTCCTTACCGCCCACCTGCAGCGGAGGCAGGAGAGGCTCCCGTCACCGCTGCTGCACTTGCCATCCGTGAGCCTGGCTTCTGGCTGAGCGGCGCTCCCTCTGTGGGAGCGCAGTAACCACCAGGGGGCAGCTCCTGCGTCTAGCATCTGCCCCCTGGTGGTCAGTGAGCATCATAGTGACCGGTTGTTCCGCCGTTTGGTTGATTTGCATATTAGGGTTTTATTATATTGGATTATTGACTATATTCCCTGTGCTGTACATTGCTGTTTCCTCATTTATAAAATGAGAATGCTATACCACCAACCCCAAACTGTTGTGATTCTATCATTCTTTAGTCAATTATACATGAAAATGCATTTGAACCTTTAATATCCTTCATTGTGCACTTTATGTAGCTTGTGTTCGCCATATTCCATTTTATTTATATTTCACCTTGTTCATAAGGATGGCATGAGAAGTAATGCTGTAATACCCTTTGGTGATAACGGTGCTCGAACAAAGCGTTTTAAACAGATGATGACATTTTGCCTCAGGTCCCATGTTTTGAACAAGCCAGGCTTTATATCATTGCAGTGATTTTCTATGCCTTTTTGGATGGTGTGTGTAGGCATACAGTAGCAGCATCATATGCTATTGCCCTCAGGGCCTAGCAAAATGTGAATGTATAAGAATGAGGCAAAAGTTTAGCTAATAAATGAAAACTGATAGACATGCATATGATGGAGTAAGAAAACATTTCCACTTTAAGCCAAAGGTATTGGTCTGTACTAATATCTATATTAAATTGTATAAGCTGGAACAATATCTTTTGGGACCTTTGGATATTGGGATATTAGAAAATGGAGCAGTTCAGAACATAAACATTAAATTGCTTTGTACCTTTTGATCTGGGATAATATAAAAGTGGGCATTCATTTGTTGGTTACTTACTGTGTTTTGAGGATTTTGCTGAAAAGGTCAGACTGGAACAAAGATGTGAGCAAAGGCATAATTGAAGTGGGAGAGGCTGAAGAGAAACTGGGAGGAGAGAGAAGAATAGGAGAGAGCAAGAGTAGAGACAACTCTGTAGAGACATGTGTCAAAAGGTTGGTCCTACATCAGGAGAATGTGGGCTCTTTTATTTTTAAAGATTTGAGATACTGCATGATTAAGTGATACGGGGTAAGAGTCTAGTATAAATGGAAAATTGATTGATGATGCAAGAGAGAGATGTGAGAATTGCTACCGCAATGTTCCAGACTAGGTGGAATAGGACCTTATATAGAAGTGGAGGGCTTGATCTTAGAAGCAAGGAAAATGGTTCATAATGATAGGAGTGAAGGCAGAGGATAGGCATATTGTACTGGTTGGTGAAGATATGTGGAAGTTGAAGGCATTCTCTTCTGATTGTTCATATTTTCTTATTGAAAAAGCAAAATTCAAATCTTGAGCAGAGGGTGCAAATGGAAGCTGCAGTGCAGAATTATCCTCCAGAAGTGAGCAGAGCACCCCTCCACAGTTTCATTGTCCACCAGCCTTAAAGGTCCACTTGGTGTAAGTGGTCATGTGTTCAGAGTGAGAATGATCAGTGTGGTTGTACGTTCAATTTCTGGGGAGTGAGCATGCTTCTCAAATGAGGTCAGTATCAACAGAGTAGGTGGAAAGTTGGGTTTCATTGTGGTCAGCATTTTACCATAAGAGTGTAATAAAGAGATAATTATAAAATTTAAGGTGGGAAGTGAGGACATATGGAGGTGTTAGGGTAAGGTGATGAGCTCAATGGATTTTAAGTCTTGCTAGAGTTCAAGAGTGAGGGATGGAGATGGAAAACAGGAGGTGGTGGTCTGAGAGTGGGATGCTTGATAATGAGGTTACTCAGGGGGTTAAGTCTTCTTGTGTATAAACATAGGTCTGAGCAGCTGAAGTGGGGCAGAGTACAAGATCATTGGAGGAAAGGTACAAGGAACTTAAAGAACATTGTTAACTGGAAAAGGAAATTACCACGATTTTTTTCAGGTTTTATTCTAGATATTGATGGTGAGTTAAAAGCTAAAGAACTCTGAAAGGAAAGGGATTGTAGCAAGTGGTCAGTGATGATTGCAAGAAGGAGCAAGTTGTTATTGATAAGTTTTAAAGGATGCAGAATGATCTGCTCATAACGAGTCCCGAGGAGCTGTGGGTCTTTTAGGAAGAGGATAGGAGAATTATTTGGCAAAGAGGAGAAGGAGGGCACCAACCTAGTTTTTGGCAGGATCGTCAGGGTTATGTGGAAAAGAAAGCAGCGTTCACTCACAGAGCTAAGAAGAAGAAGCTGAGTCCTCCAAGGAGGGCTAGGTATCAGTCTGGAGCAAGAAACTAAGGAAGAGAGTCAAGAGAAGGGGTTGAGCAAGGAGGGGATTGTACTCATGATTATGAGCTTTGGTGGACACAGTGGAATAATTTCAGGATTGGGGCATGGTGGGTTGGGTCAGAGAAGAGCATGTTAAGACCCTTATGGGATGGCAGTCTGAGAAGGAATTAATTGAAAATCCTGGGCTTTTTTTAGAGTGGAAAATCATCTTAACCCAACCCCAATGGTCTCTAGGCAGGTGGTGGTGGTGAGACTGGGTGTGATGAGTAGGCAGGAAGGAGAGAGGTTTGTCAAAAGCATATAAGGTGTTGGGATTCTCCTATTCCTGCAAATGATGTTGTAGAGGCTTGGAGAGTGTCAGTTTCACCGGGAGCACCAATATATCTGTAATCCTCTTCTAACTCCTAGAACATAGCAGTGGTAGGTTGCACTCTTAATATATACTAGGTGCTTATACTAAGAAACTCATTTTTTCATTTGTGAGAATGCTCAGCTATGAGCTATGGATTGTGGGTTGTTGTTGTTGGTTTTCTTTCTTTCTTTCTTTCTTTTTTTTTTTGGCATTGTGCAGTTTGTGACTTTAGCATATTAAGTGACCTTAAAAAATATTTTGACTGGTTTCCATAGTGGCTGCACCACTCCACATTCTCACCAACAGTGTACTAGTGTTCCCTTTACTCCACATCCTCACCAGCACTTGTATCTTGCTTGTAATGGCTTAATGGTAGCCATTCTGGCAGCTGTGTGGTGATATCATTATAGTTCTAATTTGTATCTCTCTGATGATTAGTGACATTGAACACATTTTTTCATATGTCTCTTGACCATCTTTGAAGAAGTGTCTATTTTAGTGGAGAAATTTCTTTTCTCTAGTTATTTGCATTTGAAGTTTTGATTATTATTCCTGGACTTCTGGGTTATTCTTTACATTTTGCATTTGGATGTTATTTGCGATTATGCTTTAAAACTTGAATTAAAGAATATTCAGAATGATTGTGATTCATCTCACATTTCAATCGCTTAAATAATAGAGAATCTAAGTTTTCCTTTCCTCTCAAGAATGCCCAACCAGAAGTACAAGGACTATTTTGTTTTGTTTTGCTTTTATGCATCACCTGTGTTCATTGGAGCCAATGTGAAAAAAATAATTGGCATTTAAAATTTAATACTTTTTGTTTGTTTATTCTGGGCACTGTTTCTATACACTCATGATACATCAACGAACAGATGGACAAAGTAAAAAAATTCTGTATCTTCATTGAACTTATATTTAATTTGTGATAGGTGGGGGGAAATAGACAAACTAAAAAACAAACATGGGTAGATAAGTGTGGTATACAGTGTTATAGAGGACTAGAGGCCCAGTGCATGAAATTTGTGCATGTGGGGGGGGGTCCCTCAGCCCACCCCGCACCCTCTCCAATTCGGGACCCCTTGGGGGATGTCCAACAGCCGGTGTAGGCCCGATCCCTGTGGGCCTAAACCAGCAGTTGGATATGCCTCTCGCAATCTGGGACCTCTGGCTCATAACCGCTCGCCTGCCTGCCTGCCTGATCGTTCCTAACCACCTCAGGCACCTGGGACCAGGGGGCGGGTGGCTTCTCCCTCTCCCAGGCCGCAGCCACTGGTACCCGGGACCGCGGGGTGGGCAGCTTCTCCTGGGCCCGGCTTTGTCAGGAAGGACATCTGGAAGATGTCCTGTCTAATTAGCATATTACCCTTTTATTAGTATAGATGGTAGTGTTGTGAGAAAATGTAAAGTTGGATGGGTGGGATTAGGAATGTTGTGGTGAAGGTGAAGATGCACATTTAAATTTTAAATAGTATGGGCAGGGTAGGTCTCTTCAAAGAGGTAAGGGCATTGACCATGACACTATCTGGAACATAGAATTCCAGGCAGAGGAAACAGCCTGAGAATGTCTCATTGCACATTCATACACTGCTGGGTTGCCAGAATGGCAGAGTGATGTGAACAAGAGGGAGTGTGATGGAGACAAGATCATTAAGGAAATGCTCAGCAAACGGAATAATCTGAGAATGGCCCAAAGTGGTATTGTAAGGACTGTTGATATTGTTTCTTGTCAACAAAAAGAGAAAAATAATTTAATAGTAATATTTTTCTAAGATTTTTTTCTTCTGTTGATAACCTTGATCTGATTAAAGGTTATTCTGTTTCTTTTCAAAATTCTTTGGAAAAAATAATTCCAGCTATGATTATCCTATCTAATAATAAACAAACATGGTAATTGACCATACCTTTGCTACGCTTCCCATTGGCTAATCAGCACGATATGCAAATTAACCGCCAACAAAGATGGCGGCTAATTTGCATACTGCAGGCAGGGCGGGTCAGCGCCATCCCGCCTGCCCCGCCGCCATCCAGGCCTGCTATTTGCCACCCGGGGCGGTGGGGCGGGACAGCGCCATCCCACCTGTCCTGCTGCCATCTGGGCTTGCTATCTGCGACCCGGGGTGGCGGGCATCCCATGTGCAACCCAATCTGGGGCGGCCGGGTGGGGCAGCAGCAATTAGCTGGCCTGCCCAGGCATCCCGTGTGCGACCCGACCCAGGGTGGCGGGGCGGGACAGCGTGGCTCCTCTGTCACCCCAGCTTCCTCATCACAGCTCCCTTGGGGGCCTAAGCCTTTAGTCGGACATCCCC